>NC_056747.1:641369684-641669684 GCF_019279795.1 Protopterus annectens
ACAGGAGTCCTGCAGGTGGAGAGGTCCCAGGCAGTATAAGCAAGAAGTGTGACCGTCTGTCAGAGACATCTTCTGACAGCACGAGTCACACTTCTTAAAGCCTGAGACCCTTTCCTTAGACATGGTGTAAAAAACACACACACACACACAACACCTGTCCAAGAAAAATTACAATCCCAAAAATGAGAAAAAAACTATTCTCTCACAAACACACACCCTAACAAGGGGGGGGGGGGTGGGATGGGAGAAGGCCTGACTAAAAACTTTAAAGGAGAGAGGGAATTTTAGTTAGAAAGGGACTAAAACTAGTCTAAAACTATTAAATTTAAGTTTAAAATTAACTTTAAACTGAAAAAGGGGCAAAAGCAGTAGTGTATAAATCACTTACCAGGAGCTGGTAAAAGGAGGACCTCATCAGCGCGCAAAGCGAGATCTGGGTACTTACCGCCTTGCATCATGGGATATGGGGCTGCCTCGAGCTGGTAAAAGTGACTCTCGAGCTTAGCAAGTGCCGAGTCGGAGCCGAGGATCGGCTCCGAACCCATCAAGCAAGAATGAAGGTGAGATTGACAACTTAACATCTGAAGTTATGCGCTCACCATAACTATGCATCTGTGTTGTCTATTTTCATTCTTCCTCAATGTATGGGTACTGGAGCTGACTCCGCTACATGCACTACACTTAGTATCAACTCCTGAGCTCCTCCCACTACCCATAATGCCCCAGTCAACTAACAATTCTTCAGATTGAGTTTGCTGCCTTACAGATCCTAAGATAGAGCAATTAGAAGGAAGGAACAGTAAACTGGGGCTCAAGCCTGGAACAAAAGGTTCCACAATATCCACAAGGTCACTCCAGAAAATGAAAGGAAGGGGGAAGGAGGGTGGGAAGTTGAGGAAGAATGAAAATGGGCAACACAGACGCATAGTTATAGTGAGTATATAACTTTAATATCTGAGGTTGTCTTTTTCATTCTTCCTCAGCATATGGGACAGAGTCTCCAGCTATGTAAATCTTGGGTGGACTTCATGGAAGGATATTCTGGAGAACTGCCAAATCAAAAACAGCTCTACCTCTAGAGGTCAAATCTAGTTTGTAATGTTGAATAAAGGTATGAACATTAGACCAAGTAGCTGCTGCACAAATGTCATCAGTGGAAGTTCTAGACCAGAAGCTGGAAGCAGTTGCCATGAACCTAGTAGAATGTGCTTTGGAATGCTTTGATAGGGAGAGGCATTGTTGAGTATATGCAAAATAAATGCAATCAGAAATCCATTTGGCCAGGGTAACCTTAGAAACTGGAGATCCCAGCCTGTTCAGTGAGAAAGACAGAAACAGCTGTTCTGATTTCCTGAAATTTCTTGTCCTGTGCAGATAAAAATGCAGTTGTCTATGCATCTAAAAGATGTAGTATGTAACCCCCCTTATTTGAAAAATTAAGAAAGAAGACAGGAAAATGAATTGTCTGATGGATATTCAATTCAGACACTACTTTTGGTAAGAATGATGGGTTGGTTTGTAAACAGACTCTTTCTTTGTGAAAAACAATGTAAGGGGATTTGAAAGTTAAAGCCTGGAGTTCAGAAATCCTCCTCGTAGAACTAATAGCTAATAGAAAACTGTTTTACAGGACAAAATTTTTAAATCAGATTTGGCTGATGGCTCAAAAGGTTATAGGGTCAGTCCTTGAAGTATGACTGTTAAGTCCGAAGGAGATGACAGCTCTTTCACTGGAAGTCTAAGTAAAAAAGGTGCCTTTTAGAAAAGCTTTGTACAATTTGGAAGAAGCTAAAAAGGAAGCTCTTTCCCTTGAATAAAAGTTAGATATGGCTCCTAATTGCACTTTGATTATAGAAAAACTATCACCTTTCTGAAAAATAAATGCTACAAATTCCAAAACTGTAGGTATAGTGGCAGTGAAAGGATCAAGTTCCTTCTGAAGAGCCCACATTGAAAATCTTTTCCATTTACTGCTGTAGATCTTTCTTGCAGAAGCTTTCTGAGAAAACTTTGTCAGACTGGGCTGTCTCACTATCAATGGAATTGGAAGAACCATGCAGTTAATTTCAGGCCTAGAATACTGGGATGTTTCATCCCGGACGGATGCAAGAGAAGGTATGAACATGAGTACAATATCCATGGAGGATATCAAAGATGAGACCAAAGGAAGGGGAACCACACTTGGCGAGGCCAAAAGACGGTAATGAGGATAACATAGCTCTTCAACTGAAGCACTTTCTGTAAGAATTTGGGAATCAGAGGTAATGGGGGATAAACATAAAAAAGACCGTAGGTCCAACATGGACTACAGCATCTCTCGGTGACTCCTCCTCAGGGGGGATTAGGGCAAAAAACCTGCTGCATTTCTTGTTGTGAGGAGATGCAAAGAGATCACAGCGAGGTTAGCCCCAATGATGGAAAATTCCTTCTGCCCCTGAATGATTGAGAAACTACTCGTGAGGCGTCAAAATGGACCTGTTGAGTTTAACCCCTAGTATGTTGGATTTCCCTGGTATGATCAGCCACTGCCACACTTCCATTGCCACTTGACAAAGGGGGTAAGATCGGGTTCCGCCATTTTTTGATGCCCACATCACAGACATGTTTGTATCATAATAGTCACTAAAGGGAGAACTTCTTGAGATGCCTGCAATGGTAGTAGGACCACTCTCATCTGTGAATTAGTCTTTTGAGGGGACCACGTGTCTTGGACCATCCATCCCAAGAAATGTCCTCCCACCCCAACTGGGAGGCATCTGTGCTTACTGTGGCTACTAGAGGATACAGAATAAAGGGACAGCCTAGATAAACTTTATCTGATTGAATTCACCAACAAAGATTATCCTTGCATACTTGAGTGAGTTGGACTGGGAAGGACAGAGGGTGATGTACAATAGGTCACTGAACAGCTAGAATTCATTGGAAAACATGCATATAAAACACACCATAGGAATAAAGGTTATGGCAGCTGCCATCAAACCTAGAGCCTGAAAGATAATTCTGGCTGGAGGAGAAGTGAACAAGAAATTGCTGTACCTGCATCTTGACTGTGTCTACACGATGTCTAGGAAGAGAGGCTATCTGCCTTATCGTGTTCAACTGGGCCCCTATGAACTCCAGGCACTGTACAGGTTGTAGATGAAATATGGAGGTGTTAGCTGAAATGCCTAGTGTTTGTTGGAGCAAATAGTCCCTCAGTTGTTCTAAGATAGTCTGGTTGGAGCAGTGAGGAGCCAGTCATCCAGATATAGAAACACTCAGAATCTCAACAGTCTCAAGTGAGCTGCTACCACTGCCATACATTTAGTAAACACCCTGGTGGCTGTTGTGAGACCAAAGGGCAGTGCCCTGAACTGATAAAGACTGGCCCCCAGCTGAAAGTGCAGAAATCTTCAGGATTATCTGTTCATCTTGATGTGATAATACATGTCCTGAAGACTGATTGAGCACATCCAATTATCCTTGTGTAAAAAGGGAAGAATGAACTGACCCATGACCATTCAGAATTTTGACTTCTTTGCAAATTGACTCAGGTTGCTTAGATCCACAATTGGTCTCAGGTCCCCTGTCTTTTTTGGCTCTAAAAAGAACCTTGAGTAAGTCATGAATCCTCTTTGGTCTGGTGGTACCTCCTGGATGACACTTTTGTCTAGCAGCTTTTGAATTTCCTGAGCTGCAGCTTCTGTCTGACTGGGTGGGACATTGGGAAGCTTTTTTCTTTTTTGGGGGGAGGGAATCTGGACAAATGGTACGAAATAACCTCTGGATATTATTCTTAGCACCTAAGAATCTTTTGTTATAGAATTGCAGGCATCTGGGTACAAAGACAAGTGCCTCCCCGATTGCCTCCATGGCTGGGCAGTTGGGAAAATCTTCAGGAGTGCTGAAAGGGTCTATCTGAAAAAGAGTCACGGAAACCCTCTTTTGCAGGCTCTCCTGCTGCAAGGATGGCATATTCTGTTTGAACTCCCCCCTCTGCTTCTGCAATAGTTGTCCCCACATGAATCCTGGAAAGGTCCCTGGGATTTATGGAACCACATTTTTTACCTCCTCTGTGAACCCAGGAAGAAGATTATTGAGGGGGTAGAAAAGCATATCCCTATGGTAGACAAAGAGTTTTTCCATCCTGTTCACTCCAGGAGAGCATTTCTTTTACAGAAGGGCCAAACAGAGATGTTCTATCAAAGGGAGCATTGATGAAAGAAGACTTGAAAGGCTCCGCAAAGTCACATAACTTCATCCAGGCATGCCTCCTAATGACTATGCCTGGACCGGACACCCACAAGGTACCTACTGCAGCACAGGATATTAACCTCATGGATGCATTGGAAAAGGACAAAAAAGTGGCTAGCTGTGAAGAGGATCTCTTGTAGTCCTCTAAAGACATGGGCTGTGAGAGGGATTTGGAGAGTTCCTTGGTCGAATCCCTCTGTAAGCTTGTGAAGTGTGCTAAATAATTCAGGGACCTTAAGGCAAAGGTCGCTGAAGCAAATATGAACTTTCCAAACCTGTCCAATGCCCTGCACTCTCTATTAGGGGGATGGACAGAGAAACTCTGCTCCGTTAGTTCTTTCTTTGTTGCTGCCACCACAACCATAGCATCAACAGGGACTCCTTTGCTCCAATGTCATCTGTCTTTCAGTGTTTACAAAATTGTTTCTGGGCATCAATGAACAGGTTTGACAGAGCCTGGTTCCTTCCATGCCTGGTGGGAGATTAAATTGACAAGCTCATCCACTGGAGGAGTCACTCAAGATGTAGATGGGCTGGAACTAAAAGCTACCAGAAAAACTGATTCCTCTGGAGAGGGAGTAACTGAAGACCATCCACCTTTTTGCTTAAGAATGTCTTGATGTCTCTGAATGAGACATCATCTGGTGGAGATCTGGCAGACCTTTCCCCTTCATCAAAGTCAGTATCCTTGGTGAGAGACTCCAGAGTGGAATCTATGGTCCCCCTTTTGCTCATTCGCTTTCAAGGAACCTCCTCAGTGTTATGATCTGGAGAAGTATCTCAAGAGAGGGGAAGTTCCTTGATGGGGATTGTCTGGATTCTAGATAGTACTGACTGTCCCTGTGGAGTAGGTCTGATAGGATCAGAGTTTGGACCTGAAGGAGGAAAAGATGTATGATCCAAGGATGAGAAATTAAACAAATCTCTCGATCAAGAGAATGCCCTCTCCACTACCTCAAAGGTAGTTGAACTGGTAGAAGCTGTAGCAAGTCACACAGAAGCCAAAACATCTGAAACAGCTAAGCCCTGACCCTGCCCAGATCCATGCCTTGAGGAGGGAGTTGGACCCATGTTATCAAGTGCTGAAGCTCAGATGGGCAAGGACAGCTCTGACAACACTGGACTGGGCCATACCCCCCATTCCAGAGCTGATGCTTTGGCTCTGAGATTTATCCCAATCTAAGGGAGTAGGAGCAGAACCAGTCAGGGAGGCCATCGGAGGCCATTGGAGTCAAAGACCTAAATGTCTTTGGATCTGATACCTACACAATCTCTGGGCTCTTGGATCTGAGGACACTGAAACCATGGGATGGATCAGAGAAAAAAAATTCACTACACGGGAAATGGAATGAAAACTCACAGATCCAATGGGAGTTGGAATAACCCCCATCTGACTCTGAGCTCTGAGAAATGCTCTCACTGTCCTGTCCACATTGGTCTTGGAAAGATTTCTGGAGGATCTGATGTATGAGTTATTGATTGTGGTCTAGACTCTGTATTCAGTGTTGTTAGGTGAAATGGAGAGTGGACTTGAGAGATGGGATCAACTATGAACACAGACGAGCTGGTTTGAGGAGATTGAGACCACTGAAGGATCTGAGATTTTTGGATCCAAGTATTTTCGTGGAGAGTTCATCAATATAACAGTCAGATCTGAGGTTTTTGGATCCAAAAGCTTTCTTTCATGATCCGATGACATCGGATCTGATGTTTTTTGGATTTTGTGAGGAAGCTCTGAAGAAGTTGAAGCCTTTAGAGAATGGGTAGCAGATCTCGTATGAGGCTCCTTGTTCTCTAAAGAAGAGTTGGATGGATAATAAAATAGTCAGAGAAAATTTTTAAGGAGTTTTCTAAATATATGCTACTCACAAACTCTATAAGAAACCCAAAAAGAAGCTCTTGAGAAGGATCTGCATCTGTGCAAGATGGCAGGAGATGTGATCTGGGGTACTGTTTGTTGACTGGGGCATTGTGGGTAGAGGGAGGAGCTCAAGAGTTGGATCCTAAGTCTTGTGCTTGCAGCCAAGTCAGATCCGAGGTCAGATCCAGTACCCATACACTGAGGAAGAATGACTAGGACAATGTCAGATCAGATGCTCAGTGAAGAAGACTTTTGAAATTTATTTATAATCCTCAGCTCAACTATCTTCTTCTAGTCAGCTTCCTCTCTGGGGGGGGGGGGGGGCACATGTGTCTCCTGCTGGGAAATATCATTACCTGCACTGGAATAAAAGAATATTTGTAGCCACTGCTCATGGCAGTTCAACCACCACCACAACTACTGACTAAGCACATTTTGTAGGACAAGAAAAGAAAACAACAGTACTATAACAGATACAAAAATACATACTTACTTGACCAAGAAAAAATTCCACCTGCAAATGCTGGTTGAAAAGGCCATCCAGACTCAGAGGGTGGCAAAAACATAATAGGTAACCACTGAAGAGGACTCCCTCAGAAATCAACTGTCATGGTGAGTAGAGGTGCCTACTGAAATTCCTAGGAAAGTAAATGTGATTTCAGGAACAGCAGAAATGTAAGTGCAAATGTGGAAGAATATGTGCTGTATGAAAGCAACTACTGCTTTAAACTAAAGCAATAGTATGTATTATATCCTGGTAGAGGAGAAAGAGACTGACGGTTGTGTAACTTCTACTTACCTGTAGCAGTAGATGTTCAAATTCTTCACTGCCTCAGTGGAATTTTGGGTTATCTGCCAAGGTAGCCCAGTACTGGCCAGCTTTCAAAACCTCAGACTCCCCGCCCTCTCTCTTTCTGTGATAGCTGATTGGCTGAGCATATCCTAACAGGAAAGCCTTCAGCTTTTCCAGGAAGTGAGAGTGAAGGCTTTTTTTGCTTCCACAAAGAAGGCGAGTAAAGTACCTGAAGTCAGAATCATCCAGGAAGAGCACAGTCCCAGCCAGTCACAAAGCCATATAAAAACCAAATTCAATAACAACCAAATCAAAGAAGTTAAAATCCACCTGAACTATGCACAATCTTGGGGAGGGCAAGTGGGTGCTGCCGCTGAAGCAGTGAAGAATTTGAACATCAACTACCTCAGGTTAAGTAGGTTAAGCAGGACTTATGAAACTGTACTATATCATTCCTACTGCCTCAATTGGATTTTGGGTAGATTCCCAAAGCTCACCCTACATGGAAGGTGGACTGATAAAGATTCAGGAGTCCCTGGAGAATGGTCCTAGCAAAGTCTACTTTGGACCTAGAAAAGAAATCCAGTCTGCAAAGCTTTGTGAAGGTACAAACAGAGGACCAGATTTCTGCATCTAGAATGCCTCTAGACTCCACCCATTTCCAATATGCCACTTAGGAAGATAAGGCCCTAGTTGAGTGAGTCTTAACCTTACCTGGAATAGGTTTACCATTCTGGGGTAATAGAAAGCAATGGCTGAGGACAAGCATTGTACAATAGTTTGCTTAGAGACAGGTTGACCTTCTTAGCCCACGAATATGAGACAAACAGCTGTTCAGCATTCATAAATGGCTTTGTTCTGTCAGTCTAGTACTTGGGCTGCCTGTGTGCATCCATGGTACATAGAACCTTTTCTCCTTGTTTTATGGATCAGAACGGAATACTGGGAAATTAATGACTTGGTTCAAGGTAAATGGAGAAACAACTTTAGGCATGTATGATAGATTAGTGTACAACACAAACGTGGCCTCATGAAAAATTAGATAAAGTTCGCCCACCACAAAAGGCAGTAGCTCAAAGGCTCACCTTCCAGATGTCAGAGTAATAAATAAAAGTTTTCCAAGCAATGAACTGTAAATCAGTGTGACAGGCAGGTTCAAAAGGAGGTAAGGTCAATTTTTTAAGAACAAAGTTGAGATCCAAGGGAGGAAGAATTTGCTTTTAATGGAGGTCTCATGTGCAAACTCCTTTTATAAACTGTTTGACCACAAAAAGAGATGAAAGAGGAGGATCCAAGGGCAGACAAGTTAAGACAGCCATAAGATGCACTTTGATAGAAGCATATGACAAGCCAAGTAGTTCACACAAATATCTCAAAACTAGTGTGGTTAAAACTCTTTTAGGACCTCTGTTATTAGTTAGGTACCACCTAGAACACCTCCTCAACTTGTAAACATAAGATTTTCTAGCTGAAGGCTGTCTTGCCTCCTTAAATACCTGTTGCACATCATTATGAAACAATTGGCTAAAATATATCAAATTAGAATCATCCAGGCTGTCAGTTGCAATTGCCCTATGGTGGTGTGTACTATTTGCCTCTGATGCTGTGTGAATAGATCCAGTCTGTGGGGAAGATTGTACTAGTTGCCAATGGCCAATTCCATTAAAATGGAGAACTAACTTGGCCTGGGGCAAAAAGGGATTACCACAATGATCTTTGTTAATTCTTCCTGAATCTTTAGAAGTACCTTGGGAATCAAAGGAAAGGGTGAGAATGCATACAGAAATATTCCTGACCATGGAAATGACAGAAAATCTGTCTTCCAAGCATGGCTGCAGTGATGTCTTGAACAGAATATTTTCAGTTGTCTGTTTTGGAAGCAGGGAAATACATCTACATGAAGTGTCCTGCACATCCGAATCAAGTCCTGGAAGACCTCTACAAGGATATTTCACCCATGAGGATCTGTCCAGGATCAATTTAGTCTGTCTGCCACTGTGTTTTGCTCTGTCAGAATGTATGATCCTGAAGAGTCAGAGAATGCTGTAGAGCCAGCTCCCAGGCCATCACTGCCAACTGGCAAGGAGGGTATGACCTTGTATTCCCACGTATCACATCATGGTAATGTTGTCTGTGACAACTAGAAGAGTCTATAAGTGGGTAAGAACTTTTAAGGCATGAATCACTGCCAACATCGCTTTTACATTTATGTGCGTTGGTGTGTCCTGAGGACCCCATAAGCCTTATATTTGAATTCCAAAGGACACTGCTCCAAACGCAAAACCTGAACATTCTATCTGGACTGAATGGACTGGGACCTGAAGACGGAAAGGAAGATTTGGATTCATTAACACGTGATCCCTCCAATGCAGTCCCTGTTTCACAAATCTCAGTACTGGTACCTGGAAATTTAAGGGATGAAAGTGCTGGATCCAACAATTCTTCAAGAACTGTTGAATTTTTTCTTGTGTGTAGTCTGGTTAATGCTATTATGAAAATCATTGATGTTGTGAGGCCTAGAGTTTTGAGGAACTCTCTTGTTGAGGGGTCACGTCTAGAGGAGAGAAATCCAAGAAAATATACTGATAAGTCAGGACTTTGTTTTCTGGCAGAAGGTCATCCATTTTAGTATGTCTATCAAACATCCCAGAAAAACAATTCATTGACAGGGTGTGAGGAGGAACTTTTAAAGGTTCAATTTGAAGCCGAGGTGGGAAAGGAGGGATTCAGTATTGTCTAAGGACTACAACCACCTGGATACATAATATGCACAAACCAGTAAGTTGTCTAAATAAGGAAAATGTGGATGCCTAGGGTGATGTAATAGGCAATCACTGGGGCCAGACACTTTGTAAGTATAGATGGTGAAGTAGATAGCACAAACAGTAATGTACAAAACTGATAATGTAAGCAATAAACAGCAAATCTCAACAATTTTCAGAAATAGGAAAAATAGAAACATAATGATAAGCATCCTTGAGATCCAGAGCCACCACAAAACAGTGCTCTGGTGAGCATTTTGAATTTCAGAACTTTTATAAAGGTGTTTAGAAAAGGCAAATATAGGTCGGATTCCAAGAGTGCTCCTTTTCTGTTTCCAAAAAGTTCAACCATGTGGTAGAACAATGGAGGAAATGGCTCTGTCTGGTCTGATGGGTGTGGGGGAATTCCCGTGAAAGGGGAAGGATTTTCTATCCATTGTCCAGTGTATCATCTCTGAATTATTCTCTGAATCCATTTATCTGAGACTACTCCAGTCAGGCTACAGGGTTGAGAGAAACCTGGGGAAAAAGGAAACGAAGGAATGACAGGAGGGGAGGAGGTAGAGGTGCTCTGTGACTTGGCATCTTCATTCCTTTTTCAGGGGGCTGATCCTTTTTCAGAAAGAAACCCCTCTTGTTTGGTTTCAGAGAATTATCCTCCTGCTATTTGCTTTTGGATCCCTAACTTTTATTTGATTGGCATTTTTGTTCTGCCCCTTGAAGGAAGATGTCTTGGGTACATGAAGCATCCTATATACTCCATGCATTAATTTGCCTGTATTATCCCACTGTTTGAAAATCTGTGCAACAGAGGGCCCAATTCATAACTTAAAGGTGCATTCCACATTTTGGATTTTAAATCATCAGAGAAGTTCTGATTATGTAACCAAAATACCAACTTAATACAGCAGAAAAAGCATTTCTCAAAAATGTATCTGCACATTCAAGCACACCTCTCAAAACATGTTTCAAAACCTGGGTCAAATTAGTAACAATTTCATTCATATAAGACTTTTGCTCTGCAAGTAAGTATGCAACAAAATCATCCAAATTGTATGCACACTGTAAAATAGATTTTCACATATAGCCTTAATAACATTCTAAAGGCTAGTTACTAGAACGAGACATTACTTTGCCCTGAAAATCTAACAATTTTCCTTCGTTATCAGGGTATATTGGATTAGATGAAGCCAAGGCCGTTTTATTTGAGGAGGCAGCTGTGGAGTCTGTAGCTGGGTCAGCAGTTAAATGAGAAAAAAGACCTGTTATATCTAAGGAGATGCTATATTTCCTCTAAGAATGTCTAGGGACTGCTGAAATAGACTTGTGTTCAGCAGGCAGCTTTATAAATATCTTCCAAGGCCACTAAGAGAGGGAGGTGTAGTCACAGAGTTGGGTGTCTTCTCCACTATAAGATCAAATGCCCTGCTTAGCTTTGGTGTAGTTCCTGACTGCTCCTAAACATAAACATCACTGGAGCTAACAAGCAAAAGCTTGTTTAGACTTAAAGATCAAGTCTAAAAATGCAAAGCTAAATTTTCTTTTCACACAAAAAAAAGTGTTTGCATGTATCTTTATGCTCTAATAATTAATTTTTTTGCCAAACTGTTAATTTAACAGTTTAGCAATTACTTCACTAATACACATTTACTTACCTACGCTAATCTAGAATAATTAGAGATGGCATCAATAGTGACGTCAACACCTCCTGCCCGGCCATTAATATTCATGCTGTAAATATGGCTCTGTATTTTTAACCTTCTGCATTTGGAAGCTATATTTAAAACCTTATAATTTAATAAAAGGCTGCAAAATTACCTTTTTTACACAAAAAAGTATGCACATGGACAGTGTTTGTGTGAAAAGAAAATTTCATTTTGTGACTTTAGATATGATCTGTAAGCTCTGGTTCACCTTCCAAAGAATCAGAGTGATTGGATAAGAGACTTAAGAGATCACTTTCTAGGTAGAAGCTCATTACATGCAAGCCCTGGCCATTCAGCAGAGGAACAGGTGGTGCTTACACCCTAGTATATTCAGTCTAAGTTCATTATTCAGGGTACACTTTTTGTGAGCTCTTTATTATTTAATGAAGTAGATTATGAGCGTAACCTCACTAGTCGAAGTGAAGCTGGTGACACATGAAGCCTACAAGATCATCTCAGGGATAAAGTTAACACCAGAAGGATGTAAATGATGGCTGCCCTCAGTATACTTTACCTTTTCACAATGCAGTTTCAATAGCCTGATATGACAAAAGTGACCATCCTTTACCTTTTCACAATTCCCATTCACTAGCTTGATATTATAAAAGTAATCCTCCTGCTAATCTCTGCCCTAGCATTTTTCAACCACTGCCACCTTGCAAGATGTACAAAAGACTTAGAATTTCTTCCTTCCGCATCTTTGTAAGGTTTGACTGAAACACTGGTACTCACGACAGAGCTTTACATTGTGATCTTTCTCAGACAGTAAGGAAAACAATAGATTAGGTCTAGGATCATGATCTGGTAACTACATGAACACTTTGATGGCTTGTATTTCTTAGTTACCAAGCACAGTGACTTTTCTATAATGAACATTAAAGCTGATATTCAGAAATTCTGTGATGGATAGCTTGAGGGAGCAGATGGCCATGTTCCTCTGGTAAAATATGAGATTACGATGTGTATCGGTAGGAGGTGCTGCCGCCACAAATTTAGCTGAGATAAGTATTACAGAAGACAATTCTCAGCAATCTATCCATATTGGATGACTAATGATATCACATTGGCTAGATGCTACATTTGCATGAGGTCTTCATTATCTGGCAGTTGGAGCAGAGATTAAGGTTGTGATCTGTAGTCCCTGCAATACAGGGTTTGATTCTCTCAATCCCTAGTACGTGAATATAGAATATATGTATATGGCTAATCAATACAAGTGACGATCATGTAGCGGGATCACAGATAAGCATTTTTTTTTTCCTTTTCATCTCTCTTGTGTGGCTTCAGAGTTATTTTGGCTGTTCTATTATGTAGTGGGATTTGAGAATAGTAGGATATGGAAGTTTTTCCATTTCTCATTGAGAAACATGATATTGGGGGTTGCAAACGTTCTGGATTTGTATTATTTTGTGTTTTTTTTTCAAATAATTCAGTTTTGATCATTAGTTACATTTGACTGAGTCATGATGAAAATGTCAAACTGAAAGCAAGCTTAAATCAAAACATCAAAATAACAGAATGACAAAATGTACTCTGAGAGGTCACTCAACCTTAGAAAAGCCCATTGTCTTCCCCCAAAGGTATATGACTGCATAGTCATAAAAATTCAAGACTTGTGCACATGCATAAAATGGAATTCATTTATTTTATTTGCTTTTGTTTACCATGAAAGTCTGATTGGGTACACTCTCCATTTTTAAAGAAGGACCAGGAAGAAAAGCACAAAGAAGTAGTAGAAGCATACTATTACAACGTTTAAACAAGCTGTTAAGGAAGATGTACAAAAATAATGGACAAAACTAAATTAAATTGTAGTACATTCTAAGAAGTGAAATTGGTGCACATTACAAAATATTGAAGCAGGAAATTACCAATATAGATGCAAAAGCAACACTAAGCAGTAGAGTATCAAACATTTTGGAGCTGAAGTTATATGATATGTATCTATATTCTTGCTGATTTGTAAATTGATGAGAGAACAATAAATCCTACATTTCCCATGTGAGAAGTACAATGAACTTACTTTAGCAAGACATGAAAAAACAGTTGTGAAGATGGTTTAGTAAGTAAAAAGAAGAAATCTTGAGTAGAGAGGCATTTTTATCCTAGAAATTCAGAACATTTGCAGACTGTAATATGATTTATATGTAAAAATGTAATTACTTATTGTATTCATCCAGAAGCATAGCTGGCTCAATCAGCTCCATGGGCTGATGCCACAAGCCAGCACCCCACCATGTCAGCTCTTAAAGTGAAGATGAGGAAAATCTTCCCTTTAATAACACAATCAGGTTATTCAATTACATCCATGCACACCAGCTAGCTCTTCCATTGAAGATACTCTCACACCCATTGCCCCAGCCATTCAGGTCCCATTTCTGTGCCCTATCACTGACTCTCCTTCTGCACATTAAAAAAATAATTTCTTCTTTTAAACTGTAGCAAACAGTTGGTACAGTTTATACCCTGCCTGTATTAAGCACTATGCTGTTTGTGTATTAGCTTAAAAAAGTATTCATTTAAACTGTAGCAAACTGCTTGCTACAAATATAACAAATAGTTGCTCCAGTTTATATCTTGCCTGCACAGAGAAGTATGGTGCTCATGTTTTAGTTAAAAACAACAAAAAAGACTTATTAAACTGTAAGTTCTTGTACTAGACTGTTTCTTATGTTGACAGTTTTGCATGTGATTGATTGTTAGGTATTTATGTTCTGTTCAGAGGGTTGTATGTGTATTCTGATAAAGAAAGTTCTGTTTCATGTGAACAAAAGCGCTAAACAATTAAATTTTTGGATCTAATTGGTGGCGACTAGTGTTTTTATTTTCTTGGTTCTGTTTTTTTAATGGTTTAGGGATGACATTTTTCACTTTTGGGTTAGATGTACTTTGAGATATTCTTAAAAGTACAGAGGTTGTTTGTTTGTCTGATGATGAAAGTACCCACCTAAAGATAGATGATGACATATCGAAAACAAAAAGAACCAAGGAGTAGCGTTTCACCAAGCACAAATAATGTTTTTTAATTTGTTTTAACACATTATGCCCACTTATTTCTTTAGATAGTTAGAGAAGTTCATGTTGGTTTATGCGTGGTAACAACTTATGGTGGTGGAAGTCGCTCAACTAAGGATGGGAGTGTAGTTTGGCTGACAAAGTTATGGTGTCTTTGACATGATTCCGTTTTTGGAACGGAAATTGATTATGCATCATTTTCATCACAATAGCATAAACCCAATGGGTTTTTATTTTAAAGAGTTCTTTATGGTTTACTTACTTTTTATTATTTGTTATTTTTTTTTTTTTTTTTTTTTTTTTTTATTATTTTCCATTTGTATATTGCATAGCATAATAACATCCATTAACGTTTGTAAATAAAATAGTTGTGAATTTAGTACAAACGATGGGGCTATTATGAGCAGTATTTTTAGATAATAAAAATGGGGTAATATTGTGGACCTGTTTTCAAACAATGGCTTTTAAGGTTTTTAACATTCAAGCAAATTGTTAAGGTATTCACTTTAATTGAAATGGCAGTTTGTTAATTGGATAATTGACACCCTATTTAATGGGGTAGCTGTTACAAGTGGATGTTTTATTCTTGTCTGAAGAAGGAGAGATACTAATCTCTCCGAAAGTGCTTGCTTGTGTGTAATAAAAGTTCTAACGTTACAGTTCTGAATTACTGTTGCTTCATCTGCATTTGGATATCGTTTTTGGTATACAACAATATACGATTAGTGTACGTGCTTGGTGAAACGCTACTCCTTGGTTCTTTTTGTTTTCGACAGTTTGTTTGCCTTTTTGGATTCGCAGATGATGACATATCCCCATGTCTTACAGAGTATGAGGAGTCCCCCATGTGACTCACTGGATTTTTGGGATTCTATTAAGTGTTTATCTTTTGACTGAACGTTCCTTTTGGGTTTGTATAATTTTACTAATGGCTGGGGTGATTGATGGACAATGTAGTATTTTATGTGCTATTATGAGCTGTGTATATGATATGTGGTGTGGTAGTGCTAGCCAGTTCAAGTTCTGCAGGGGAATGTAGTGATGGTTTGGTTTGAGAGAATGGATGCAGATTTACTTATTTTATTATAGCACCATTCAAGCTTGTCCATTAGTATAGTTTGAAGGCTGGTGAAAACTGTAGATGCATGTAGCAGGTTTGAAAGTCAGAGAATTGATGCAGTTACCTTTCTGCTGTGCTTAGTGAGACATGACCTGGCTTTGTAAATTTAATTGCAATATTAATCCAAAATACACCAGGTATCCAAGAATATGTTTTTATTATGTATGGTCTAGTCCAACAAAAATGGCTTTAGAGTACTTCTTTACTATTTTTTCATAAAAACCTGTTTATGAATGTGAAAAAATAAAACATTTCTCAGTTGCAACATGCCATAAATTACAAGCCCTAGCTTTGAGCAGCTAAAGAAGTGCAATGAATTCATTGCTGTCTTTTTGAAGCCCCTGTGATTATAATAGCAAACTATGATGGGTTTTGTAATTGAAGACAGCACAATTGTGTATGTCATTTACTATAATGGTAGATGCTCAAACAGATTACTATTTCATTATTCTTAACATTTGTGATTTTCCCTGTAAAGGTCCCATTTGTTCAGCCAGCCTTCCAAAGTCCAGGATCCTTCCCCCATCAAGGTGCTCATCTGCTCAAGGTACACACCAGTGTGCTGGTATAAGAAGCATGTATGTCTATTACCTTTCACTGTATTTTTTTCCTGATATATAGTAAGATAAACAGCAGGAAAAACTTCCTCAGGAAATGTGTAAATCCTGAGAAAATAATATTAAAGACAGTTTAAACTGTACAGAGTACAAAGAATTTTAGGGTAGGGGAAGAAAGAAATTAGGACATATCTATCCATAGCCAAAATGAAAAACTACAAAGGATTATCCAAAGAGAGACTCAACAGAGGTTATAGGTACTGCAATAGTGAACTACGTGAACATTTACCATTGGGTGGGAGGATGGCATAATGGTTAAGGTGTTTACCTTGGAGATACAAGGTGCAGGGTTTGATTCTCACATAGGGTAATTGGCTAGGCTTAAAATGGCACACAAGGACAGTTAGCCTAGTACTAATCTATGAACCTATGAACCTATTATGGCAAGTTACCTGCATAATTATAACTATGTTCTTCATTAGCTCGCTGTTGCAGTATTCTTAATAGTGGGATGACTCCCATGCTCAATCAGATTTGTCGGAGGAAGGGGGTCCTCCCTCCAAATTTAAAATGGCATTGAGGCTAGTCTTAGGAAATCCAGTTCTTGCTCTACACTGAATATCCAGTTTATAATGTTTTGTGAATGGACTGAGGACCAAGTGACAGATTCATGAATGGATTTGAAATGTACCCCTTTTATGATTGCCCCTGAGGTAACTATTGTTCTAGTATTATGGGTCTTAACTAATTTTGGTAACTGTTCATCATAATTTGTATAACAGAGGTGAACCAAATTGCAGATCAATTCGGAAATTGTCTGGACACTGGTAAACCAATTTTCTTTCCTGCAAAAGACACACAAAAAATTATCAGAATTTATGTCCTTAAGCCTTCTCTAAGTAAAACCTGAATTGTCTATGAGCATCCAAAGAATGACAATTTTTTTATACCCTGCTTTGAGGACTTATAAAGAAAGCAGGAAGCTAAATAGGCTAATTAAGTATAAATTCAGAAACCACATTTGGAATGAAAGAAAAACTGCTTCAAAGACTTAATCTATCCTTTGTTAAAATAAAAGCTAAAAAGTGATGAATAATTATAAGGGCCTATAACTCAGAATCTCTTCTAGCTGAGGTTAACGATACCAATAAGCCACTTTTCCAGGTCAAAAATTCAAAGAAGATCTAGTGTCTGGCTCAAAAGGAGGGACAGTTAGCTTTTCTAGTAAACAATTCAACTCCCAAGGAGGAGCCACACGTTTTCTTGGAGGTTTAATGTAAAGAACTCCTTAGAAAAAGAATTTTACTTGATTAGAGTTAGATAAAGGGGGTCCAGAGGCAAACAAACAGAAATAGCTGAAGCATCTACCTTAACAGAAGTTTAGGATAATCCAGAGTTAAGCAACTTATGAAATTATTGAAGGACCAGGGCTACCCTGTTGTAGAGGGTCCTGTCCATTTTTTGGCACCAGATAAAAAACCTTTTCCACTTGGATATATACGATTTTCTGGTGTTAGGTTTTTTATCCTCTCTGAGAGTTTACAGCATGTCTGTAGAAAATTGGTGCCTTAAAGGAATTAAAATCTTATCATCTATACTGTGAGTGCCAGGATCTGTAGCCTGAGATGAATTAGTGACCCCTTCTCCTGAGTTGGTAGATTCACCTACAAAGCAGGTGTCTGGTAATGACCCTTGGCTCCCTCAGATGAGAGATGTGGTGTTATCTTGGGAAAAATGGGGTTAGCAGCAATATCATTTGATAGTCCCATTTTATCTTTTGAAACACATTGGGAATCAGTAGAAGAGGAGGAATTGCATACATAAACTTCTCTCTTTGAGTTTACTGAAATGACATCTGTTGCCATTGCTTATTTACAAGGAACACTGAAGCAAAATAGACTTGGTTGCCTGTTTTGTATTGATGCAAACAAGTCTATCTGAGGAAATCCAAACTGATGGATAAGCAGGAGGAAAACCTTTTCCTAATATTCCTTCATGAGGATCTTTCCAAGATCTGCTTAGTGAATCTGCCACTGTGTTCAGATGAGAAGGAAAGTCAACTGCTTGTAGAAAGAGACTGTACAGAATGGCTACTTTTCAAGCTGTTATAGATAGCCTGTAAAAGGAGACAAGAATTTGGCCCACCTGCTTTGTTTATGTACAACGTAACAGTGGTGCTCTCTGTCACATCCTGAAGAGTATCTGCAATCCACTACTGATGAAGAGCATTGAGACCACTGATTAGGTTACTCATCTCCTTCACACTGATGTGACTTTTCTTGTGCAAGGGACTCCATACACCCTGAACCTTATTTTTAAAGGAATACAATCTCCAAGAAAAGTTTGTGGCATCTGTTGCAATGCTCTGTAGAGGCAAAATCTGTACAAAGGGGACCCCCCAAATTGGAGTCCATTTGTTTGGCCCACCAGAGTAATTCCTGAACCAGACAAGGAAAGCACAGTTGTGTTAGTTACACCTGCCCATGACAGTAGATGTTTGAATTACTCACTGTTGCAATGCCCTTTATAAGATATATAATTTGTATCAGGATACAACAATCAGCCAGCTTCACAAAACTTTGGCTCCCTCCTCCACATTCACTCTGTATCCTGTTTGGTCAGCCCTGTGCAGGGAAATCAGCAGTCACAGTGAAGATTCCTTCAAGACCTTCTTGCCTATAAGGAACAAACTCAGCCTGAAATACAAAAAGATATAATAGTACCAAAAACCTTTACATTCCAACTAGTAACTACATACAGAAGAAGGGGTGGGGGTGTGGCTACTGCAGCAGTGAGAAATTCAAACATGTTTATGTTATGGGTAAGTGCAGCTTACACAACTGTACTATTCATTATTCCCACTGCTGCACTAGCATTAAGGCTACATGGATTGATTACTGAACCGATCCAACTTGGGAGGAAGAAGGATATGGGTTCGGGAGCCCCTGGAAAATAGCTCTAGCAAAGCTAGTCATGGATCTAAAGAAGTTATCCAATTTGCAATGCCTTGTAAAAGTATTACAGAAGACCATGCCTTTGGAATGCTTCTACAGTCCACCCATTTCCAATACTTCACTGAAGAAGATAAGGCCCTCATGAAGTGTGGCTTGAAATTGCCTGGAACTGGTTTATCATGGTGGGTACAATAAAAGGTAATAGCCAAAGACAACCACCTGGAAATAGTCTATTTTGACTGTTCTTTCTAAGCCCCAAGATAAAAAGTAAATAAGTGATCAGCTTTTCCAATGGACTTGGTTCTGTTGATATAGCACCTGAGCTGCCTATGTACGTTCACAGTATGTATAATCCATTCTCCCTGCTTCTGAGGTTTAGGATAGAACAATGGGAAATAGATCCACTTATTTAAAGTAAACTCTGAAACAACCTTTGACATAAATGAGGCATTTGTTGTTAATATCACTCTGCTGCTATGGAAGACTAGATAGGGTTCACCACCATGAGAGCTTGGAACTCAGGTATTCTTCTTGTAGATGTCAGAGCAATAAGAAGAATAGTTTTCCATGTAATGAACTTTAAATCTGCTTGATGTTCAGGTTCATAAGGAGATGTGGTTAACTTTTCCAGCATTAAGTTGACTGCACTGAGGAGACACCTATTTATATGGTGGTCTCAGGTGTAACACTCCTTTCAGAAACTGTTTTAATGGGTCTATAGTACATGAATGAATAATCAAAATGTTGAGTACAACATACTTGACATACTTTGATCGAATGTTCATGTAATCTGAGACTCCAAATGTTGAAATTTGGAGTTCCAAAATGTTTTGGTCGGCCTTCCTAGTGAGTGTAGTGTGTGACATAAACACGCTACACTGTTCGGAATGGCCAGGTAAGAGACTGCTGTCTTTAATATACCAACTCTGAGATCGCTGTACTTTGAGGAAAGGGCAATTTCCCAGTAATCGCTTGTGTAAGAAGTCGCTTTGTGATTACCGGGAAATTGCCCTTTCCCCAATGTACAGCGATCTCGGAGCTGGTATATTTAGTTAGGGTGTGTGTGGAGGCACAACCCCCCACATCGAGGGGTGTGAAGGGCGAAGCCCCCCACTTTGTTTTAAAAGTAGGTGTGTAAGTAGGTGTGTTTGTGTAGGTGTTTAAGTGTTTGAATGATATGAGTGTGTAGGGGTTTGTATGCATTGGTTGTATGTGTGTGTGTTGCATGTTAGTATAGGGAAGGTGTGGGACAGACAAAATCTTTCAATTTTGTATTTTTCAGGATTTTTAGGTTTTGATTACATGAACGATCGATCAAAGTGTGTCGAGTATGCTGTACTTGACATTTTGGTCATTCGTTCATGTAATATAGACCCGTTTTAATAAAAGACATTGAAGAAAGTGGGGGATCCATGGGCAGACATGCTGAAATGGCAGCAAGATGTACCTTGATACAGGAGTATGAAAGGCCAGAGGCTAGTAACTCACAAATTTTGATCACCAGTGGTACATAATCCTTGATAGGGCCCTGGTTATTGACATGAACTAGAAAATCTCTTCCACTTGCCAATATAAGATTTTCTAGTAGCAGGATTTTGTAGAATATGAACAGCCACAGCATGTGTTTGAGGAAATTGAGTATGTGACAGTTTGTATGTATTAAAATGTACTGTGTACTGTGAACTTTGAATGAACTCTGAGCAATGAGAAAATGCTGAAAAACAAGAGTCTGTCTAAAAGCAGGAAATGTGCCTTTTATGGAAGTGCATCCGATTTTCTTTTTCTGCCCAGAGATATGATGATGTGAATTGTCTTATGTTTACGGGTAAACCTTTGATTGGTTAATTGCCCTGTATAATGATCTAATTGGCTCATTTTTATATTTTTGTACTGTCAGCAATATTACCAGTATATAAACTTGTTTATTCCTTTGTTCTGGGAGCCTCCCTGGTGTTTTCCATGAGGCTCCCGCACATGTGTACTGTAGATAATAAAAACCACTGAAAGAGAGAAAGAACTGTATTTGTCTTCATTTTCAAAGTATTGTGTAACGTAACACTTTCTTGTCTCTTTTACCATTTGTTGGACATTCTCTGAAAAGAAGTGCCTAAAAGGTATTAGAATTGAATCATCCAGGCAGTTTGTTGAAGGTGTTTTAGACTGCAGTGTATCAAATTCCCCCTGTTGTGTGTAAGTAGGTTCAGTTTGTGAGGAAGCTTGTGGTAATTGCTTTTGCCCAATTCCATATGAAATTGAGAACCAATGTTCCTTGAATCAAAAGGGTTCGCCAGAATTATTTTTTTTTCTGAATCTTCAGAATTACCCTGGATATTAGTGGAAAGGATGAAATGCATAAAGGAACATTCACATTCAACAGAATGAAAAATAATCTGTTTTCCAGGCTTATTTGCACAGAGTTCTGGATTAGAATCTCTGGAGTTGTCTGTTTTGAAAGGAGGCAAACAGATCTACTTGAGGTTTTCCCCAAAACTGAATCAATTCCTGAAAGGCATCCTAGTTCAATTTCCATTTGTGAGGGTCTGCCCTGGCCCTGCTCAGCTTGTCTGCTACTATGTTTTGCTCTGACAGAATGTGAGATGTTTGAAAAGTTAAACAGTACGGAAGAGCTAACTCCAAAGCAATCATAGCCAAACTGCACAGAAGGTACAACTTTGTGCACCCACCAGGAGAAGTCTTGGGGCTCATAGATGATGAAGGGATTTTAAGTCATGGATCACAGCCAGCATCTATTTTACATTTATGTGCTTTGGTCTGTCTGAAGAATCCAACAGACCTTTCGTGTTTACCTCCATGGAAACTGTCCCCAAGCAAAATCAGAGGTGTCTGTAGTTACAGGCTGACTTAGGGTGAAGAGGAAGGAGAGACTTACATTTGCTTGTATTTGCAGTCTCCCCAGTGCAGTTTCTATTTTATAAAGCCCAAAATTGGTGTCTGAAAATCCAGAGGGTGCAACTGTTGGATCCCTTTTGCTTTTTTTTTTTTACACCATTGAATGCTTCTCATGTGTAACCTGGCAAGCGGAATCATAAGAATCATAAATGCCATAAACCCCATTTTCCTAGTAAACACTCTGGCTGAAATCTAAGAATGAGTTGAGCACCTCAGTTGGGTTTCCAGATAAAAGTTCTCCTTCTGCTGCATCAAAAGGCCTTTTGCAGCAGACTGTCTATTAGAAATCCTAGAAAGACAATCCTGTGTTAGAGGGTCAAGGAGGATTTCTGAATGCTTAACCAGAATCCCAGACTGGTCAGATGAGATAAAAACAATATTAAGGACTCCTGACATCTGGGAGAAGACTCTGCAAAGATAAACAAGTCATCAAAATAAGGAAAAATGTGAGTGCCATTCAGTCTGTAATGAAATATGACTGGGGCTAGACACTTTGTAAGCACACTTGGAGCAGAAAATAATCCAAAGGTTAATGCAGAGAACTGATAATGTGACATCGACACAAAAAGTCTGAAAATTTTCATAAAGTCACTGGCTATGGGAATGTGATGATATGCATCTTTTAGGTCCAATGTTACCATAAAGCTTCCCTGGGGAATGAGAGGTAAAAGACTCTGAAGGGTCAGCATCTTGAATTTTGAAAGTCCCACACACAGATTTAGGAAGGCAAGATCTAGAATTGGTCTCTAAGAGGGCTCTTTCTTTGGTACCAGAAACATTCTGGAATATAAGTCTTTGTCCTTTGATTTAATGCTACTGGTTCTATGACTCCTAGGTTGAAGAACTTGGGGAAAAATTATGTTTGGTTTGGAAGGTGGGGAGGAACTCAATTTCGAAACAAGGTTTTTTTGTATCCAGTATAATTTTATCTATCCTGAACCACCTTTAGCATCCATGTGTCTGTCACAATCTGTAAAATGTTCCTTTTTTTGGAAAGGATCCTTGTTTGTTGTTCCCATCTTGCCATCTCATTTTCTTTCATTGTTTAGCCCGAGAAGGCATAAATTGCTTGTTCTGTTTCTTAGCCATACAAGAGAATCTGGGAGATTTAAAAGTGTGGGGGGGGGGGGTCCTGAAAAATTTTACCAACTCTCTGAATTAATTTCCCTTTCTCATCTAATTGTTTAAGGACCTGAGTCACAGATGAGCCAAATAAAACCTCCTTATCTAAAGTTAAATTAAAAAATTCAGGCTTTATCTCCTCAGAAAAAAAGAAGTTATGTCTTACCATAACATTCCCTCTGTGTTGCTGATCTTCACTAATCCTTGACTGTGGTCTCAGTTCCAAGTCTCAGAACCGACTCAGACATTTTTTTAGTTCACGCCTCCCAAACTCTTGAGCTAGGCTCTACCCATAATGCTCCTAACTAAATTACCTGAGATTGAGTTTGCCTATAATAATGACAGACAGACAGGTAGTAATAAATAAGAGGCCATATCTGTGTCCCTATTAAGAAATCAGTCTTTGGGAATATTCGGTCTACTAAGAGCCTTAGGCAGGGGGAAGGAGGGGGACAATGTCAAGGATTAGTGAAGATCGACAACACAGATGGAACGTTATGGTAAGACATAACTTCTTTATCTGATGTTGTCAATATTCACATAATCCTTGACTGTGGAACAGAGTCCCTACCTACCCGAATCTTGGAAGGTCTCAAGAAAGAATATTCCTGAGCACCATCGAACTGAAAGATGCGCATCTCCTAAAGACCTGGTCCAGTTTGTAATGAGTAATGAAGGTATAAGAAGATGTCTATGTAGCTGCTGCACAAATGTCATCTAATGAAGCTCTAGCATGAAAAGCTGCAGAAGCTGCTACAGCTATATATGAATGAGGTTTCTCAGGATGTGGTGGGTGAAGTCCCTTTGAATGATAAATGAAGGTGATACAGTCCTTTATCCATTTTGCCAAACTAACTTTAGAAACTGGGTTACCTAAGGAAAGTGAAGAGAAAGCCACCAAAAGTTGGTCGGATTTTCTAACATCATTTGTTCTGTGTAGATAAAAATGCAATTGCCTGTATATATCTAATAAGTGCAGACAGTGCTCTTCTTTATTGGAGAAATTATGGAAAAAGACTGGCAGATGTAAGTTTTTATTGATATTTGGCTCTGAAACAACCTTAGGTAAAAAGGATCATCTATTGTTCTGGCTGAAGTGATACCTATCAAAAACAAAGTTTTCCAGGTCAAGAACTTTAAATCACAAGTTGCTGAAGGTTCAAAGAGAGAAGACATGAGAGATTGTAGAACCAAAGGTAAATTCCATGAAACAATGGGTTCTTTAAACAGAGGCCTTAACATTAAGGTTCCTTTCAAAAACACTTTGCAAAGTTTTTGAGACATTAATCTTTAATTAATGAGACATTAATTTTTGAGACATTGATCCATCAAACCCAGTATGGAAATTAGATATTGCAGTGAGATGGACTCAAATGGTAGAAGCTGAGGAGACAGAGAGGTAAAGAGAAGCTAAAAAATCTAAAACTTTATCCACAGGAGCTACATGGGGTCAATATTACTGCCAAGCAACCATCTAGCAAACTGTATCCATTTGTTATGTTTCAGCTTTCTATTTGAAGATTTGTGGTGGGCCAAAATGATCTTTCAGACTTGGAAAGTGAGGGAGGAATACCTTCTAATCATGGGAACTGGAGAAGCCATGCAGTGAGCTTGAGGTGGTGGAGATTTGGATGAACCATTCCCTTTGGATGGGATAACAGGTCTGGAGCTGAGTCCAGAATCCAAGGTTACTGGAGCAGGTGAGGCCAAAGGAAGGAAAACCAGACTTATCAAGGCCAGAATGGAGCAATAAGGATTATTTTTTTCTTTGATCTCTTGGCTTGGTGTGCTTGTCCAATTTTATGTGGTAATATGCATCCTGAACATCTATTGAGCACATCCAGTCATCTTTTTCCAAGAATGAAAGTATTGACTGTACTGAGACCATCTGGAATTGGTTTGTTGGACTGATTTGTTCAACTGGCTGAAATCCAAACTGGATCTCCAGTCCCCATTTTTTTTGGGCACTAAATTGAACCTTGAGTAGATTCCACATCCTTTCTCGCCTGGTGGGACTGATTGGATGACTGTTTTGTGGAGCAGTTTTTGAATTTCTATGACTGCTGCTTCCCTGTAACTGGGTTGAAAATCTGGGAGTCTTTTTTGTCTTTTTTGGTTTCATAGAAAGAGGAATGATGTATCCACTGGAAAAAATCCCTTGCACCCATTTGTCTGTTGTCATTAATAGCTATGCATTTTGGTGCAGGGATGACCATCCCCTGACTGCATCCAGAGGAAGGTAATCGGGCCTCTATTCAGGAACGCTGGTAGGAGTTACCTGAGAAGGAATCTCTGGACCTCTAGTTTTGCAGGCCACCTCTGCCTCTAGAATGGCGTCTTCCATTATTACTACCCCTCTGCTCTGCCCCAGGAGAAGTCCTTGCCATGTGAGTCCTGGAAAGGCCCTTGGGTCTTTTTAAGCCATAGCCTCCCACTTCTCTGGTTCCTAGAGTAGGGCCGCTGAAGAGTGGAGAAGCATACACCTATAGCAGAAAGCATCTTCCCATCTTTCTCACATCTGGCTAGTGTGTCTTTAAACTTGGGCCCAAACAGCGATGATCCATCAAATGGAGCGTTGATGAAAGAAGATTTAAATGGCTCTGCAAAGTCACACAGCCACATCCAGACAAGTCTCCTGATGGCTATGCCTGAACCTGCTGCTCTTGTCATCCCTTCAGCTGCATGAGAAATTAGCCTCATGAACGAATTGGAAATTGATTCAAGGGTGGTGAACTGAGAGGTAACCTTATCTCGGACCCCTTTAGCTACTGCTCCTGCAAGAGTGTCTGAAAGCTCTTTGATCAGATCTCTCTGCAGCCTAGTGAAGTCATCATCATCATCATCAGTCCCCTTTTTCCTATTTTTCTACATGGGGTCTGGGTATCATGTTAACTGTCGCCAACTTTCTCGATTCAGTGCCACACTCCTGCCTTCTTCAACACACATGCCTGACTGTCGTAGATCTTCTTTCACAAAATCCATCCACCTCTTTGCTGGATGTCCTCGCTTCCTCTTACCTTCTTCCTATCTGTCCCAAATCTTCCTCACCAGATTGTCTTCTGCTTTTCTACACATGTGCCCAAACCATCGTAATCTGTTCCCTTTGATCTTTTCTGCAATTGGAGCTACTTTGGCTTCTGCTCTTATGTACTCATTTCTTCATCTGTCCCACGGTGTGTATCCTGTCACCTTTCTCAGGCACTTCGTTTCCATCACCTCTAGCTTCTTCAACTGCTCTGCCTTTACTGCCCAGGTTTCTGTACCATACAGGAGTACTAGTCGCACCACTGGCTTGTACACCTTACTTTTCAGCTTCTTTGGCATTCTTCTGTCATAGACTACACCTGATACTCTATGCCAGTTGGCTGCAGCCCCTCTGATTCTAGCTTTGACCACTTCATTCAGACTACCCTTCTCCTCAGCTATTCATCCCAGATACTTGAAGCTGTTTACCTGTTCCACTATCTTCCATTCTATCTCTATTTTCAGCTTCTTCAGATTTCCCCAATTTGCTGCCATTACCATATTCTTATCTGTGCTTAGTTTCATCCCATGTGCCTTTAGATTTGCATTTCATTCTCCTAACCTTTACTGAAGTTCTAGCTCAGAGTCTACATGTACTGCCACATTGTCTACATACAACAGCTTTGTTGGTCCATCCTCTCCAACACATTTGCTAATGTAGTCCATCACCAGCATGAACAGCAGTGGGCTCAGAACCCTGATGTACACCCACACCCAGTGGGAACCCCTCTGTTCCTACTTCATCATTGGGTCATTGTACAGCAAAGGTCGATGACGAGTATACGTGCTTCCCAAACCTATCCATAGTCCTAAACTCCTTGTTAGGAGGATGGATAGTAGGACTTTCTTCTGCAAGTTCCTTTTTGGTGGCTGCCACTATCACTATAGTGTCTACAGGAATACCCTTGGCTCAGTGCTGCTCCTCCTTAGGGGCAGACATACTCCAGTCACATCTTTTTGGGATCAATTTTATGGTGTCAGAAATTTTCCAGGCCCGCTGAGTGACTAGTTTAATAAGTTTGTCAGCAGGTCAAGAGATCCAAGAGGTAGAGAGCTGGACATGAAAACCCTCTAGGTATACCAATTCCTCTGAGGAAGACTGGAGGAAAGTCCAGCCACCCCTCTGTTTCAGGATTTCCAGGATGTTCCCGAAGGAAACATCATCAAGGGGTGACCTAGCGGAACCTTTCCTTTCGTCAAAATCAGTATCCTCTGTGAAAGATTCCTCTGGGGAGTCCAAGTGGTTCCTCTTGGACTTTTTCTTCACAGGTACCTCTTCAGTGGGATGCTCCAGAGAGGTATCCAAAGAAGAAATTACCAGGGTGGATCCCTCCTGAGGCTTTTGTGTCCTTTGTCCCAGTGATGAGGCTGAAGGAAGCTCAGGTCGAGAGGACTGACATGATACTTGGCCCGACAGGGATGGCAAGGACTGTGAGTCCACAATGGACAAAGCCTTCTCCATGATTCATAGGTTCATAGGTTCATAGGTTCATACTAGGCTATCTGCCCGAGGGCATTTATAAGCCTAGCCCATAGTTTTGTGGCTTACGCCACCCCTTTAGTTTGGAGAAACTATGCCCATTATTTTGCTGTGCCTCTGTCGAGCAGTGACACTGAGGTAACCCCTGGGGTGTATCTGCGATCTCCCATCCATTGGTCAAGATTCCTCTTGAACAAGGCCAGCGAGGTGCTCTGCCTCACATAAACCAGGATTTTGTTCCACAGCATAGGGAGTCTTTGGGTGATGAATCTATCCCTCCAGCACATCCTATTAATAACAGTGTCGAGGTTTAAGTCTCCGCCCTTGTGGCTCTGAGGGATCTAGATTTTTTGAGATGAAGCATGTTCATCAAATCTGGGTTTGACATGGCCTTGTATGTCAGGCATAGGTCACCTCTGAGCAAGCGGTAAGCAACTGAATATAACTGGAGTTCTTTCAGTCGGGCAGCATAAGACAGATTTTGAGACCCTTTATCCTTTTGGTGAGGAACTTTGTGGCCTCTCCAGCTGCTGCAAGTGTCGGGTCAGATACATTCCGAATGGGGCATTGTACTCGATCATTGGTCTGATGAGTGATGAGTATAGGGAGACTATGACTTCCTTGATCTAGATGTGAATCCCTTCATGATAAGGTGGGCAATGTAGAAGGTCTTCCAACTACTTTAGCAATATGAATGTCGAATGAAAGGTTACTGTCAACCTGGGTTCCCAGGTCCCTAATAACTTCTTCTGTGTTCAGGGATTGCCACCTATATGGTAGCTAGGGGTAACCTTATTTTTCCCGAAGGGTATGACTATGCATTTCTTGGCATTTAACTTTAGGCCATGGCTCTGGCACCAGTTATCCGTTTCTGTGAGACCCTTCTGAAGGATATCTGTGTCGGATGTGTTTTCAACTACGGCGCCCAGTTTGCAGTCATCTGCAAACTTTGTCAGCCATAACCCTCCTGTGTTTGCTTGTACTTCAGAAAAGTAGATGCCAAACAAGAGTGGGCCCAGGACTGAGCCCTGTGGGACACCACTTGTGACAGGCTTTGAGTCTGACATGGCGCCAGCAACTCTGACCCTGTGGGTTCTGTCACTCAGCCAGTTTGCAACCCATCTTGTAATGTATGGGTTTACATTTAAGTTGATGAGTTTTTCAATGATACCCGAGTGAGGTATTGTATCAAAAGCCTTCACCAGGTCTAGGTAGGCTGTATGGACTGCCTTTCCTCGTCAATGGCCTTGGTGACTGTTTCAAAAGTCAACCAAGTTTAAAAGGCATGATCTGCCTTTGACAAAGCCAAACTGGGTTGGATCCAAAGTCTGCAAGTTCCCTATGTCTTTATTTATGAGATCCATTATGATCCTCTCCATGGCTTTGCAGATAAGGCTTGTCAAGCTAATGGGACGGTAATTTCCAGGGTCGGTGGAGGCACCGCCTTTGTGGAGTGGGACCACAGTCGCTATGCGCCACTCCCTGGGTACGTATCCGGAGGTGAGACTAAGATTAAACAGCTGTCCTAACTGTGGGTTTAATTCCTCGTTGAGTTTATGGAGCACACAGCCGGGGACACCATCAGGTCCCATGGATGCTGTGTTCTTTGCCTTGGAGAGAGCAGTTCTCACCTGCGCGTTAGAGATGTTTGGGGGGCTACAATCATTTGGTATAGATATCTCTCCTTTAGGGGGGAGGGGGGGGAGAAGTTTGCACTGAACCTGTCAGCCTGTATGTTGGCAATGTCTGTAGGATCAGTAATCTTCACATCATTTTGAACTAATTCTGAGCATATCTGGGAGTTTTCTCCTAGGTTTCTGACATATCTAAAGAATGCCTTATGGTTGTCTTTAGAGTCCTTATCTATTTTTTTCTCAAAATTAGCTTTGGATGATTTTATGAGAGCTCTTAGCTTTTTACTTATAGTGATCCATGTGTCTTACCTTTTAAGGATTTTGCTCTATCTTGTAGTAGCTTTCTCCTTTTGTTGTAGAGTTTGTTTATGGCTGGGGTCCACCAGACTGGACGCTTGCCTTTGGTACAAAGAGTCTTTGTTTTGCTTGGGATTGTCTGATCCATGCAGCCCTGCAGGTGCTGGTAGAAGGCATTTGTAAGTGATTCAGCGGTTTGAGAAATGTTAACCGCTGGCTCAGGGGCCTTAAAGGAGACCACACTAGTCTTTAGAAGTGTGAAGTCGGCTTTCGAGAAGTTCTTTACTGTGGTCTTTTTCATTTCGGGTGGGGCGGGATGAGGACCTCCAGCGAGATTAGTTTGTGATCAGATCTCACCAGTGAGGGGTATACTTCTGGCGTTGAACATTGTGCTCCCATGTACGTGATGATGAGATCAAGTATGTTTTCTCCTCTTGTGGGGATGGTGACTAGTTGTTCCATGGCATTTGAGTTTATGAATTCCAGGAACTTTTGGGCTAGAATGTTTGGGCTTGAGTAGTGTTCCCAGTCTATGTTAGGGTAGTTGAAGTCACCTAGTATGATGGTGTTCGGAGATACATTTATCCCCACCAGTGTTTTCAGGAAGGCCATATGAGGTTCCTGAGTTTGCGAGGGTGGCCTGTAACATGCTACAAATTGCAGAGCAGTCTTGCCTATGGTTAATTGCACCTGGATGGTTTCCGATGCATCGTGCGATGCCACCAATCTGAGGTGTGGGTGTCCTTGATGAATATGGATACCGCTCCTCCTTTCTTGGTATTGTCCGGGTTTTGGGGCCGGAACGTATGATATGAGGTAAAACCTGATAGTGCTGGGGTGCTCTCAGGAGCCTTGAACCAGGTTTCTGTCACAGCACAGACATCGATGTTCTCCATACTGAGAAGGGCCTCGAGTGCGTGCATCTTGAGGTTGAGACTTCTGGCATTGAGCAGCATTACCCTTAGTTTTTTTTCTTTGTTTTGTTCTAGGGTGGTAGGTTTAGAATTTGAGCCTTGCCTAAAAAAGGCACTATGGGGGTGGCAAGAGCCTTTGCCAAAATCCGGAATCCCAGGGGTGACAAGTGCAAGCCGTCCCTTGCGAAGCACCGTGGCTTGTCCAGCATGTCATCCCAGGTAGACAGACATTGGATCCCCTTTGAATGACACCAGAGTTTAAGCCAATTGTTAAAGCTGATCATCTTATCTCTGTATTCTGGCATCATTCTTGGTGAAGGTAGGATACTGCTCAAGGTCAGGGTCATACCTGCTTGGGCTACATAATCAGAGAGCTCCTCTATGTCTCTTTTCATGTAGTCCAAGGAGGTACATCTCAGGTCGTTAACACCAGCGTGGACAATGATTGAGTCGTACTTGTACCTGCTGTTGAGAGACCTGAGTGCATGCGTTATGTGGCAGATTCTAGCACCTGACAGGCAGCTTACTGTGACCTTTTCCTTACTCAGTCTGGTGAGCGGGACGTCAGTGTGTCTGACTATGGAGTCACCAATAACTAGTGTGTCTGGCATTGTGTTTGGCATTAAGGGCTGTGACTGCTTGACACTCTGACTGTGTGGTCTATGTGTTGCAGGTGTTGTGTTCTGAGGTGGTAGTTGTTTGGGTGTCTGCTTTGGTGGCCTCTGCTGTTTTGGTAGATTTTTGATCAGAGCCTCCGAGTATGTCTTTGTGTGTTTATGTGTATGATTTGAGGTTGTGATGGTATTATGTGAGACTGGGTCTATAGTGTGTGTGGTTACCTTCTCCTCCTGTCTGGTCATGCCAGTCCTATGTTGAGAGAGCTCAGCCTCCAGTTTGGCCGTATAGTTGCATCTCTCGCATGTATTTGTGTTTTGTGGGAGGAGGAGAGGGTTGTTCAGGTACATGAGGCAATTGTAACATTGCCTCAATATTCCCAGGTTCACCAGCTGAGCAGGAGAGGACATTAGCAACTGATCCCTCGACATGCTAGAAGGAATAGACAGAAAAACTTAAGAAAAGGTTCTGGGGGATGTGGGTGACCGAGAAATGGGGTTTGCTTTTTTGGGGTACTTTCTGTAACAAGAGTGCTGTATCGAGGTGATAAGTACTGTAGGAGCAAGTGCTTAGCTTTACAGATAGAGAATAGTCTACTTGGGAGTCAAGTAGATTGTCGAAAGGCAGGCCTCCCCCCCCCCCCGAATAGGGAGGGGAACCATGAACTGAAATAGACTCTTTCAGAACCATGGTCCCACCCCACACTGAGGAAGCCACCTATGAAGCAGAAGCCAGGTTCGAGCTTATGATTACCAAGGCAATGAGGAGCATGGAAGGCTCCAAAGGGATTGGAGTTAAACCCTACCCCCTCAGAACCAGCAGTGAAGCCTTGACCCCAGGAAAGTCTCCGGTTCTTGACAAACTGGAAGAACTCATGGAAGCCATCGGTGCCAGAGAAGATACTCTAACTGGCAGAGAGGCAGTCAGAGCCAGACAAGTCGGTGCCAGGGGTTCCGAACATTCGGAGTTGGAGGAGGAATCTGTGAGGGTGTCAAGGAAGGACTGGTTCCAGAGCCAAGCTGGCTGGAAACCAAGGATGGAGGCAATCCCCTCACCATCAAGAGCTGGTCGACTAATCTCATTATGTCCAACTCGGATAGACTTAGTGGACTGAATAGAGGAAGCTGAAGGGGATATAGGTGGCCTTGGTTCCATGAAAGGACTGGGTGGACAGTCAGCAAAAAAAATCCACAGATAGTGAATAGGAAGTCCTTGGTAACGAAATAAATCTAGTTTGCTTTGGTACCAATAAACCCACTGGTACCGAAGCTCCGGATGTCTGCTCCAAGATATGACTTAACATTGAATCATCCTTACCTACCAGTGCCGAACATGCAGTCGACATCGTAGGTGATGGTGCCAAAGCCGCAGTCGACACCATAGGTTGTTTTGTCAATTTAGAAGGTGTTTCCAATGAACTTCTCAGAACCGAATGTGGTCATTTTTTTGATGATGAAGACGAAGAAGAGGAAGAGCTAGCTTCAGTTCTCTGAACTGATATGGCATCTTCAAAATCACCCTTTAAAAGTCCCTTCAAAATCAGTTTGTTTCTCAGCTCAGTCAAGGTTCTGGCAAAGAAACCATGGCAAAATGCACATTCCTTTTGGAGATGGACAGTGCTTAAACAATATACACACAAAACATGCCCATCTGAGTTGGCCATATTCCTGTCACATTTTTTGCACCTCTTAAAGCCAGAGGTGCCCTTAGATGACTTATCGGCCATGCTAACAAAGGAAAGGCCTAGTTTTATAACACAAACACACACACACACACACACACACACACACACACACACACACACACACACACACACACACACACACACACACACACACACACACTCACATGAAAGAGAGGCAGAGAGAAAAAGAGTCTCTTTAAGGACAGGAAAGGAAAAAAAATTACCAACAATGGTAATGAAGATTACCTTTTAGTTATGTACTTACCATAACTTCGGATGTATGGGATCCATCTCACCTACATGCATAACTGATGGGTTCGGAGCCGATCCATCGGCTCCGACTCGGCCACTATAAAGTAGAACAAAGTCTCTAATTGGCTGGGCTACCCCTTATCCCAGAATAGACCACACCTGCTTCCCCAGATCTTGTTTGTTCGCTTTTTATACCAACATCCAGGCTCAGAAACATACCAACAACTGTAACAAAACTAAAGTCCTTCAAGAGAAAAAACTCAGTAAGTAGCAACATTTCCTCTAAATCCAATGGGAAGGGGGAAGGAGGGCGGGTACGTATGAATGTAGGCGAGATGGATCCCATACATCTGAAGTTATGTTAAGTACATAACTAAGTGATGTAATGGGATCCTATCTCGCCTACATTCATAACTGATGGGACAGCATCCCTAGCACCTAAATCCCGGGTAGCTCATTGGAAAACACTCCTGAGAACTGTGGAACCAAAGGAAGCTCTACCTCGAGAAGCCACATCTATCTTGTAATGAGAAATAAAGGTGTGCAGAGAAGTCCAGGTAGCGGCTGCACAGATATCATCTATCGATAATTTGGAGTGGAATGCTACAGACGTAGCCATTGCCCTAGTAGAATGAGCCTTGACTGGGAATGGTAGCTCTTTGCTGGACTGTGAATAAATGAAGGAGATGCAATCTTTAATCCATTTGGCTATGGTGGTTTTAGCCACCGGTTGACCCAACCTATTTTCCACAAAGGACACAAACAGCTGATCTGACTTTCGTGTCTGATTGGTCCTACTTAAATAAAAACGCAGTTGTCTGTGAACATCCAACTGATGGAAAATATATTCTGTGCTATTGAAGAATTTGGGAAAAAACACAGGGAGCTCCAATGATTGTTGAATGCATAAGGGGGATGCTACCTTGGGCAAGAAAGAGGGATTCAACTTGAGAGACACTCTGTCTTTGTGAAAAATCAAATAAGGAGGATTAGAACAGAGAGCCTGAAGCTCTGAGACCCGCTTGGCAGAAGTTATTGCCACCAAAAAGGCGGTTTTCCAAGATAGAAATTTTATATGACAAGTAGCTGCTGGTTCAAAAGGGTGGGCAGTTAAAGAAGAAAGAACCATATTCAGGTCCTAAGGAGGCACAGGATGGGCTACTGGGGGCTGAAGGAGCCATGCTCCTTTAAGGAAAGATTTGCAAAGTCTGTTTGCCATTAAGGAAGGCTCAAAAGAGACATGAAAATTAGAGATAGCCGCCAGTTGGACTTTGATTGTGGAAACTGAAGAGCCAAGATAAAACAAAGAAGCCAGGAACTCTAAAACCTGAGGTACTAGAGTGGTAAGGGGATCTATACCTCATTGTTGGGCCCAAACAGCAAACCTTTTCCACTTGCTGGAATACAGTTTAGTAGTGGAAGGTTTGTGAGAAGAGGACAAAATGTGGATGACGTCTGGAGAAAGAGAGTTATCTCTGACTAAGGCTGGAAGTGGAGTAACCAGGCGGCCAACCTCAAGGACCTGAGGGATGGATGAGACTGTCCCAACTGATGAGTTAACAAGTCGGGCACCAGGTCCAGAAACCATGGGCCCTTCACCGCATACCTCAGAAGGAAGGGGAACCAAACCTGATGAGGCCAGTGTGGAGCGATCAGAATCATGTCGCTTCCAAGATAAATTGCCTTCTGTATCATCTTCAGGAGAAGGGGAACTGGAGGGAAGGCATACAGTAGACCGGAGGGCCAACTGTGAGCTAGAGCGTCCCTGGGAATCTGCCACTGAGAGGGAGTCAGAGTGAAGAACTCCCTGCATTTCGCATTGTGAGGGCTGGCGAACAAGTCACAACAAGGGAGGCCCCACTTGGCGAAAATGTTTGCAGCCACCCTGTCGTTGAGAGACCACTCGTGGGGCAACAGGACGGTCCTGCTCAGCCTGTCTGCAATCACATTGGATTTCCCCGGAATGTGCGTTGCCACTAGGAAACGCTGGGTAGAAATTGCCCAATGCCATACTCTCATGGCCTCTCGGCAAACAGGGTAGGACCTGGTTCCGCCTTGCTTGTTTATGTACCAGACTACCGACATGTTGTCTGATAGGATCGCAATAGTACCCCGGGGGAGAACATGGTGAAGTGCTTGCAATACCAGTAGCACCGCTCTCATCTCCAGGACATTGATATGTAAGTGCATTTCGTGATCCTGCCAAGTACCTTGGACAGACCTGTCCAGATAATGTCTCCCCCACCCTATCTGGCAGGCGTCCGTGGTCACCATGGCGACAGGAGGCTGAAGGGCAAAGGGTCGCCCCTGGTCCAGGTTGGACCGCAGCAGCCACCAACGTAGGTCCCGACGGCAAATTTCCATAATCTGGACCAAATGGTTCAAGGGGAGATCCTGAAAGGACCATTGAACCGACAGTAGCCATTGCAGCACCCGCATGTGCAGCCTGGCTAAGGGGACTAGAAGAATAGTCAAGGCCATCGTGCCCAATAACTGCAGAATCAGTCTGGCCTGAACTCGTGATCTGGGTAACAAGGTTTGAACCTGAGACTGCAGGACCTGAATCCTTTCTATCGGCAAGAATGCCCTAATTCTTCTTGTGTCTAACTCTGCGCCTATAAAGGTAATACACTGAAATGGCTGCAGCACAGATTTTTCCCAATTGAACGTGATTCCTAGCGAATGACCCAAACTGACTGTGGTCATAAGCGCCCAAACTAATAGACTCTTGGTGGTGGCAGTAAGGAGCCAGTCGTCTAGATAGGGAAACACTTGGAATCCTAGACTTCTCAAGTGAGCTGTCACTACTGCCAGGCACTTGGTGAACACCCTGGGGGCTGTGGTGAGACCAAAGGGCAGAGCTCGGAACTGGAAATGACTGGTTCCCAGGCGGAAGTGTAAGTGACTCCTGGACTCTTGACTTATCAGGATATGATAGTAAGCGTCCTTGAGATCTATGGAGCACATCCAGACATCCTTCTCCAGTAACGGGAGAATGGAATGAAGGGTGACCATTCGGAATTTGGATTTTTTTACAAAGCGATTCAATGATTTGAGGTCCAAAATGAGCCTTACATCCCCTGTCTTTTTTGGCACCAAAAATAATCTTGAGTAAATCCCTGATCCGATCTGGTCGGCGGGGACAGGCTGGATGACTCCTTTTCTTAGCAGCTTTGAGACCTCGACCGCTGCTTGATCCCGCTGACTGGGTGGCACATCCGGGATTTTCCTGATAGGAAGAGGGGGTTTTATGAAAGGATGAGATAGCCTCCGGTTATGGTTCGGAGCACCCACTGATCGTTGATGATAGATTTCCAAGCCTGTGGGTGTTCCGCAAAGCGACCCCCGACTGGCTCCGGAGATGCGCAGTCGGGCCACATCTCAGGGACGTTGAGTGTAGGATGGACCACGAAAGGAATCGCGGTCTCCAGAATTTCAGGGGCCTCTGCCGCCTCTGGGGCGGCGTCTTCCTGAATCCCCCCCCTGCCTCTAGAGGGGGGATCACTCGGTGGAGTAGGGAAAGACCTTTGAGATTTTCTGAACCACATTTTCCCTCCTCTCTGGGCCTTGGGGTAAGGTCTAGAGGGAGTGGAAAAATGGGCCCCCACGGCAGTCAAGGTCTTGCCCTCCTGCTCGCATCGAGTCAGTGTGTCCTTCACCTTGGATCCAAACAAGGAGGACCCATCAAAGGGGGTGTTGGTGAAGGAAGACTTAAAGGCCTCCACAAAGGGATGCAAGCGTAACCAGGTGTGTCTTCTAAGAGCCACGCCTGTTCCCGCTGCTCTACTCGCCCCTTTGGCCGCATATGAGATGAGCCTCATGGACGAGTTGAGTATCGAAGATAGGGTAGTCATCTGGGCGCCAACAGTTTGGGCTAACGCCTCAGGAAGGTTACCCGTAAGAGACTCACCTAACTCTTTGAGGAGGTCTCTTTGGAGCCTGGTAAAATGACAAAGATAGTTCAGCGACCACAGGGTAAAGGCCGCTAAAGAGAGGGTACGCTTCCCATACCTATCCATGCTCCTGGAATCCTTATTAGGAGGGTGAATAGATGTTGAAGCCTCTGCCACGTCCTGCTGAGTGGCAGATGCCACCACCATCGCATCTACTGCAACTCCTTTTGTCAAAAATTCCTTTTCAGGAGGGGCTGAAAGAAACTTGTTAGGCCTGGCCAGTACCGGTTCCACAGAGTCAGGGTGTTCCCACACCCTTCGAGAAACTAAATCTAGCAATTCATCGAAGGGTGGAGACACCCAGGAGGCGGAGGTCTGGGCCCCAAAAGCCTTGAGGAAAACTGACTCCTCTGCGGAAGGGGTTTTGGACTGCCAATCGCCTCTCTGTCTCAAGATCTCGAGGATATCTGAGAATGAGACGTCATCCGAGGACGATTTAGGGGACCCCTCTGCATCATCGAGGTCAGTATCTGATGTGATAGACTCATCCTGGGAGTCAACGTGCTTCCTCTTGCACAATTTTTTCCTTGGAGGTTCATCTGAAGCGGAATCAGAAGGACCCCCCGGGAGAAGGGAACCCCCCAAGGGGGTATCCTCAGGCTCTGGGGCCCCGCTGTCGTGGGGGTGAAGTATACCAGAAGCACCAGTTCCCAAGTCTAGGGAGGGTGAGGTAGAGACTTGCTGAGCTGGCAAGGACATGGCCAGCGCACTCCTCATGGCCTCAAAGGCAGGACCTCCAGACTCTACGGAGGACACCGGCTGAGAGACCACAACGGTACCAGGAATCCCTGCAGCCGATGCTCCGAGGGGGAGACTAGGCACCAAAGCTACCAGTTCCAAAGTGTTCCCCTTGGCCCCGACCAAGGAAGTCCCGGTACCGAACCCTGACGCTGAAGACAGGGTAGGAATGATGGTCGGAACCGAGAGGCTCCGAGGGAGTCTCGGTTCCGACTGGACAACTCCGCTCCGCTCTACCATCTCCGACTCCAACGGCTCCGAGGAGGTTGGAGGCGGAATTGGATGTGTCGAAGTGGGAACTGGCTCCGGAGCCGAGTGGACTGGAGCCGAGACCATTTTTGCAAAAACCGGGGACTGGAAAAGCCTCTGGATAACTCTGTCCAAATCTGAATCAGACAATCTGGAAGATTTAGAGGAAACAGATGGGACCCGAGATGACTTCTCTCTTGGCTCTGATAGACCAGGGGACCGGCTCCGAAATGGCTCCAACACTATCGGCACCGGATCCGGAGCCGTATGTATAAGTATCGGCGCCAAAGGGGACTTCAGGGCTGAGGGGGGAGAGTCTGAGCTGCACACCTCCAACGGCTCCGAGAGCAAAGGAGCCGAAGCAGATGATTCGCCTCTCGATCCCCCAACCTGCGGCTCCGACACCAATGGAGCCGAGGAAAGAGGTATCGAGGCAGACCCTTCCACCCGAGGCTCCGAAGCCATTGGAGCCGAGGAAGAAGAGGTCAACCTATGCTTCTTGGAAGTCGGTTCCAACGGACTGGTCAGAGCCGACGACCTTTTCTTTTTCGAAGCTGGAGAGGAGGGAGAAGCCAAAGCTTCCTCAAAGGAGGGCTTAATAAGGCCCTTAAGGATCAATTTATTTTTATGTTCTTGAAGGACCCTAGAGGAAAAAGCATGACACACACTACATGTTTCCTGCAGATGTTTCGGTCCCAAACAATATACACAAACAGCATGGCTATCAGTAATAGACATTTTGTAGTTGCACTTGGTGCACTTTTTAAAACCAGACTTTTGCTCCTTAGACATCATATCACACCCCTATCTTTTAACCACACAAAAACAACCTTAAAGTAGGGCTGGAGCCCTTGACTGAAAAAATGGGACTGGTCCGAGTTACAGAACAGCAAACGGACAGAAGCCCTCTAACAAAAAACGGGCTTACCTGATAAAGCAGGACGTGCTGTTAGGACGATAACACAACTACAAATAAGCAAAAAATTACCACATTGACTCACAAATAAGGGCAAAGACCCACTAACTTAAACGGGCCTTGCCCAGTAAATAAATAAAAATTTCAATCACACTGAAAAAGGTTAACACACACATGTAAAGCTGTTAAAACAGCTGTTTGTTAAATTAGTGAAGAAACCCCTAGGTCAAAAGACCAAAAAGTAACAATAAACCACTTAGCTCCAGCCAAGTCGAGACCACGTCTAGCTTGAAAAGCGGCAAACGAGATCTGGGGAAGCAGGCGTGGTGCATTCTGGGATAAGGGTAGCCCAGCCAATTAGAGACTTCGTTCTACTTTATAGTGGCCGAGTATGAATGTAGGCGAGATAGGATCCCATTACATCTTGAGGTGTAAAGAAGACAGAAAGAGAAAGTAAACTACCGAATGGTAGCGGGAAAGGTAAAGGAGGGAAATAGTTACACATGCAGAAGATACAAGAGAGGAGCGGGTAGAAATAAATAGAGAATATATAGAAACTATATAGAAATATAGAAAACTTACAATATAATAATGCCAAAGCTCAAGAGATAGGACAGACATGTCTGATACCATGAAGTGGCAAACAAGATCTGGGGTGATTTAGTGAAGAGCATTATGGGTACAGCCTAGCTCGAGAGTTCGGGAGGCATGAGCTGAAAAAATGGCCTGAGCCCACAGTCAAGGATTATGTGAAGACTGACATCAGATCATTTGTTTTTATACCCAGGTATGTCTCCTTGATAAAGTATCTGCACAATCATGCATACTTCTTAAGGCATATTTAGATAGCTGTGAAATGCGGGAAACAATAGAATTGAGATAGCACTATCTTCAGAAGGAACAGTGGTAACTAGGTCTCTCAAACTGTCCGTACAAAAAGCACAAACTTACACATATGGGGCTGACAGTTAAGAATTTGATATTCCAAAGAACTAGAAAGAATTCTCTTACCAAATCTCACCTTCTTGTCGACTATGGAAAGTTTGGATGACACAAGGATCCTGTTACCTTCTGGTGTATATGTTGATATTGTTGCAGTGTCTGATCTGAGGTGAGAAAGCAAATGCTTGTTAGTTTGTGAAACTTCATAAAGCCTGTCTGCTTTTCTGGGTACTGACGTTTGTGAATCAGGGTTGTTACAGGCAACACTATATATATTCTCTAGAGCTGGCACTGGAAGAGGAATAGGCATATAATGGGCATATCCACTTGTAACATATCATAATATCTTCTCAGTTCAGGGAAACATCTATTTATTCACCTTAAAACATCTCATTCAACCTTTAATAATCAGGGGGGAAAGGAAAATTCTTCCAAAGCAGGTTGTAAGAACCAGTTTTCTTCAGCATCAGAGTTCTGGGCCTGGGAATCTGCAGGAGATGAAGCTCTGTTTCTTTCTGTTTCAGACTCCACTATTATGTCTTCCTCAGGAGTATTCTGACTGACCTGATTGTTAGGTACCACATTCTGTGTATCGGAAATGACTGTAATAATTTTTTTGGCTATGGTAAGAAAATCATATTTTCTTGCAAATACCACATTTTGTGATTTACAGTGTTTAACTTTTCTTCACAGGTATCAGTAGTGACTGATGTGGTGAAAGAAATTCTGCCCCATCAAGAGATCTCTTCCCCTAGGCAAATCCAGCAGCATCCACTGGTATGTCTCCATGCCTCAGAAAAGATGTTTCTGCCATACCTGGCTCAGACACTGGAACAGCCATAGAGGACATGGCTGACCCCTGGTTTGATATGTCTGAAAGGACTATACCATAGAAAACTGGAGAGGTAAGTGACTGATCTGAGGAAAGACTGATGACTACAGAGTCACCCACCACTAGCCAAGGTGAATACTGAGCCTGTGAAGTCAGCAAGGGCTTTCTTGTAAGTTATTTTTTCTTTCTAGAAACAACAAAAGTCAGACCAGTAGGAATGGGGTAAGTATTCTTACTGTGTCAGTGCAGGATGCTTTGGATGCAGTCAAAAAGACTAGAATGAGTCAGTTGGAAGGTATGTTGTCAAATAATTTGCACAGACAGCATACTCAGTTTCACACTCATAAAATTCCCCCAAAACAGTTATGCATAAGCAGCACACAGAATTCCTGTCAGAAACCTCTTTAGAATCGAATTAGTCTAACAGAAAATAATAACAGGTAAGTTGTAACAGCATGAACATAAACACCACTTCACCCATAGAAGTCTTTGCTCAAATAAAAAGACTTTCCCGCACAAAACTTTTGTTTAAACACAAAAAAGCTGATATAAGCAGTTTATTTCCTAGGATCATAGGATCATAGGAAGTTACTATGCTATTGGCCCTGAGGCCCTTACAAGCCTAGCCAAGAATTTAGCCCATATTCCAACAAATCAGGATCCTATGCCATTGTTCAGCAGGGACATAGATGGAATTCCAGGGGTGTATTTTCTGTTCCCCATCCAGTTATCCAGGTTGCACTTAAAAAGGTTTAATGGGGTACTCTGCTTTATGTGGAGAGGGAGTCTATTCCACAAAGGGGGCACTCTCTGGGACACAAATCTGTCCTGCCAACAAGTCTTATTAATGTCAAAAACCCTGAAATTAGGCAAAGCTAAAAATAATAGTCCCCTCTGTTTAATTTGTCCAAGTGTTCTGGGTTTCTAATACCATAATGGGAATATACCCCATTCCTAAGTCAGGGTACAATTAGAGTTCATGAAATAAGTATTGTTTCAATCATTCTTGTTAGCTTATAGTGCTCTTTTCAGCACCCACAATGTGCTGAGCATTGCCTTCTTTTTGTAATTCATACAGGATTACATGTATTGGTAACATATTTAAGTGTGATTGTAAATTATTTTTTATTAGACCTGTTGCTCCCACTGCTATTGGAACTGTCTGGGTATCTTTCTTCCACACTGCTCTCATTTCTTCTTGAAAATTCTAGCTGATTATGACTTTGTCTCTGTCTGTGTATGTAAGAGAATGTAATCACTGACAATGGCAATTTCAATGATTAATGCTACTTTTATCTTTTTTCACGGACTACTATATCTGGTTTTCTTGCATCTACATTTTGAACTGTTGGTAATTTATTTATTTAACATCTGTTTACTGGGAAAGTCTGACTGGGACAGAGCCCATTTTCAGAGAAAGCCCTGGGAGAAACACTCCAGATGCATGTCTTTGGAATGTGGGAGGAAACCAGAGCACCTGGAGGAAACCCATATGAATGCAGGAAGGACATGCAGACTCCATGTAATATACATGTTATCATTCTCAATAATGCTTTGTGGTTCATGCTTCCAATGACTCTCAGCTACTTCCATATTGTAATGTTTACACAATCCCCAGTGCAGCAGTCTTGCCACATTATTGTGCCTTTCAGTATACAGGCTTTCTGCTATGAAAGCACTACACTCAGCATCAATATGTGCAACTGTTTCAAGTTCTGTTTTATGGAACATGCATTTATCTGTTCTGCCAACATTCTCAAAAGACTTTGTAAATCAACCTGTACATAGTCCACTTTCTTGGACTGCCATTATTAGACTTTTATCTTTTGGTTTCAGGCCACCTTTTGGTTCTTTATTCACATCTCCTTAACCATTCATGAGAAAAATCCTGGTCAACATAGGTTCATATGTTCATATATTTATACTAGGTTAATGACCACCAGGGTCTTTACAAGCCTAGTTGTGCAATCTAACCAGTTTTTTTCACCAAATTCCTTGGATGCCTACATGGTGGGGTATGTTAGTAAACAGGTGGCTGTCGTTTTTTTGGCAGGTGGTGGTATGTTAGCAGGGAATTAATTTACTTACTGTAGACCTCTGTCTATCAGAGATGTGGGGGCTAGCCCGGAGATGAATTTGCAATTTCCCATCCAGTGATTAAGGTTTCAGGATGAACTTTGCTTCACATACATGGGAGTTTATTCCACAGCACAAGAATGCTTTGAAACACATATCAGTTTCTCCTGCATGTTCTATTTAAATCACAGGCAAAGTTCAGGTCGTTGGATTTAATGTTTCTGGTGCTGTGTGCTTTGCAGATGTGCAAGAAATCCATCATAGCTTGATCTAAGGATGCCTTATATACCATGCATAAAATCACCTCTTAGTAACCTGTATGAGACTGAATATGGAAATGGGGTCTTAAAGTGATCTGTGTAGAACAGGGTATTCATACCCTGGATTCTCCTGTGAGAAACTTTTGAGGGCACTCCAATTGTTGTAAGTGTCTGGTTAGGTACATGACAAAGGGGCATTGTACTCAATGATGGGTCTGATAAGTACTGAGTAGAGTGGTACTATAACTTCCTTGGACCTGGATGCCATACCCTTGCTTATGAGTTGGGCAACATAGAATGATTTTCTTACTATCTTGACTACATGTTGGTTGAAGGCCAGATTACTGTCTAAATATGTTCCCAGATCCCTTATCTATCAGGTCATCTCTTAGGGGTGTTTTATCAATGGAGTAATTAGCTTGGGTGGGTGATTTCCCAAAGGGCACTATAATGCATTTCTTCACATTGAGTTTTAATCAATGGCTTTGGCACTAGTCTTTTGTTTGTGTTAGACCCTCTTGTAGGATGTTGGTGTTGCGGGAGATAAGTCCAAATTTACTGTGAACATGGTGAGCCAGAGACCTTTGACATTAAGCTTAACTTCCAGAAAGTAGATGCCAAAGAGAAGCGGGCCCAACATGGAGCCCTGGTGTACTTCTCTGGTGACTGGTCTCCTGGAGGAGGTGGTCTCGCTGATCCTAACTTCTTGGATCCTATCTGTGAACCAGCCAGGAATCTAGTAAGTTATGTAGGGATTTATTCCTCATTCTGAGAGTTTGTCAACAATACCTGAATGGTGTATTGTACTGAACATCTTGACCAGGTCAGGGTAGGTGATATGTACCATTTTTCCCTCATCCATAGCTTTGGTGACTCTGTCGAAGAAGTCTATCAGGATGACTAGGGAAGACCTTGCCTTAGCAAAGCCAAACTGGGATGGGTCCAGTATCTGTAGGTTCCCAAATGCCCTTGTTGATCATATCCATTATAATTTATCCAGTGGCTTTGAATATTAGACTTGTCAGACTGATGGGACTGTAGTTCCCAGGGCCGGTTGATGGTCCACCCTTTTGAAGAGTGATGACCATTGCAGCCCTCCATTCATCTAGCACAGTAACTTGTTTTGAGACTGTAGTTGTTATCCTGCTAGCTCATGTTTTAGACTGTTTAGGAGGCAAATGGGGATATTGTCAGGGCCCTCTGAATCAGTGTTTTTGGCTTTAGCGAGCGCAGCTAGGACCTGCTCCCTGTTGATAGTTGGGAAGGATATGAGGTTGTTCTTGAAGGTTTCTGTACTTACCACTATATTTGTGGATTTTCCAGTTTTGTTTTTTTCTCGTGTGATCCTTTTCCTTACATTTTTTTCTTTTTTTTTGGCATTTTCAGTTCATAGGTTCATAGGTTCATACTAGGCTATCTGCCCTAGGGCATTTTTAAGCCTAGCCAGAGTGTGTTTGGCTTGTGCCACCCAATTTAAATGAGTTTTACTATGCCCTTTTTCAAGGTTAGTTTACTGTGCCTCTGTCTAGCAGTGACACAGAAGTGATCCCCGGGGTAAACCGAAGATCTCCCATCCACTCGTCAAGATTCCTCTTGAAGAGAGTCAGTGAGGGACTCTGCCTAACGTGGACTGGGATTTTATTCCAGAGTGAAGGGAGCCTCTGGGTTATGAATCTGTCCCTCCAGCATGTCCTATTTATTTCTGTACTGAGGTTCAAGTCCCTCGAGCGTGTAGCTCGAAGGGATTTGGATTTTCTGAGGTGAAGCATGTCCATTAATTCTGGGTTGGACATGGCTTTATATGTCAGGCATAGATCGCCTCTAAGTAGGTGGTATGCAACTGAGTAGAGCTGGAGTTTCTTTAACCGAGCAGCATATGGCATCTGTTTGAGCCCCTTGATCCTCTTGGTGAGGTGCTTTTGAGGTCTTTCTAGTTGCTGCAGGTGTCAGGTAAGGTACATCCCGTGAATGGGGCATTGTATTCAGTTATGGGCCTGATGAGGGATGAGTAAAGGGGTACAATGACCTCCCTTGATCTAGATGTGAATCCCTTTATGATAAGGTGGGCTATATAGAAGGTTTTTCTAACCACTCTGGCCATGTGGTTGTCAAAGGAGAGATTGCTATCAACTTGGGTCCCCAGGTCCCTAATTACTTCTTCCGTACTTAATGGATTTCCACCTATGTGATAATTTGTGGGCACTTTGTTTTTGCCAAATGGGATGACTATACACTTTTTGGCATTTAGCTTGAGGCCATGGCTCTGGCACCAGTTATCTGTCTCAATGAAACCCTTTTGGAGGATGCTTGTGTCAGCTGGAGAGTCGATTATGGCGCCCAGTTTGCACTCATCTGCGAACTTGGTCAGCCAAAGTCCTCCCGTGTTGGCCAATACCTCCGAAAAATATATACCGAACAAGAGAGGTCCCAGGACTGAGCCTTGTGGGACGCCGCTTGTAACTGGTTTGGAGTCTGACATGGCTCCAGCAATTCTGATCATGTGGGTTCTCTCCTTGAGCCAGTTTGCAACCCATCTTATGACATAAGGGTTTATATTTAAGCTGGAGAGCTTATCTATGATGCCCGAGTGGGGTATTGTTTTGAAGGCTTTTGTGAGGTACAGGTAGGCTGTGTGGACCACCTTCCCCTCGTCAATGGCCTTGGTGACGGTTTTAAAGAAATCAACCAGGTTGAAAAGGCAGGATCTGCCCTTAACAAAGCCGAATTGGGTAGGATCCAGTGTCTGTAGGTCCCCAATATCTTTATTTATGAGTTCCATGATGATCCTCTCCATAGCTTTGCAGACCAGGCTAGTCAGGCTTATGGGGTTTCCAGGGTCCATCAAGGCACCACCTTTGTGGAGAGCGACCACTGTTGCTGTATGCCATTCTTTGGGTACATATCCTGTAGTAAGGCTGAGATTGAACCATAGCTTTATGTTGGGGTTCAGCTCTTCTTGGAGTTCATGTAGGACGCAGCCCGGGACACCGTCTGGTCCCATTGATGCTGTGTTTTTTGCTTTGCAGAGGGCGGCTCTTACCTGAGCATCTGAGATGTCAGGGGGGCAGCACTCAGCTGGGATAGATATTTGCTCTTTTGGGGGGGAGGGGGGGAGAAGTTTGCACTGAACCTGTCAGCCAGGATGTAGGCAATGTCTGTGGGTTCAGTGTATTTTTTGTCATTTTGGACTAACTCTGAGCATACCTGGGAGTTACCACCCAGGTTCCTAACATAACTAAAGAAAGCCTTGTGATTATCTTTAGTGTCCTGTGCAATTTTTCTCTCGAAGCTGGCCTTAGATGATTTTATGAGGGACCATAGTTTTTTGCTAATACTAATCAGAGATGTCTTCCCTTTTAGGGATTTTGCTCTATCATGTAGTAGCTTCCTCCTTTTGTTGTATAGTTTATTTATGGCTGGAGTCCACCAGACAGGACGCCTGCCTTTGGGGGATTGGGTCTTGGTTTTATTTGGGATTGCATGATCCATGCATTCCTGAAGGTGTCCATAGAATGCTGTTATAAAGGATTCTGCAGTTTGGACCGTAGTTTCCACTGGCCCGGGGGGTTTGAAGGATTCCACCTTGGTTTTGAGGAGTGAGAAGTTTGCTTTAGATAAGTTTTTCACTGTGGTTTTCTGGGCTGGGGATGGGATCGGGATGTGGATATCCAGTGAGATTAATTTATGGTCCGATCTTACCAGTGAGGGGTATATCTCCGGTATGGAGCATAGAGTCCCCATGTTGGTGATGATCAGGTCTAGTATGTTTTCTCCTCTTGTGGGACTGGTGACTAGTTGTTCCATAGCATTTGAGTTTATAAATTCTAGGAACCTTTGGGCTAGGGTATTGGGGCTTGAGTAATGCTCCGAGTCTATGTTTGGGTAGTTGAAGTCTCCCAATATTATGGTGTTTGGAGAGACCTTCATATTTTCCAGTGTTCTCAGGATAGCTGAGTGGGGTTCCTGAGTTTGGGAGGTGGTCTGTAACAGGCTATAAACTGAAAAGCAGTTGTACCCACTGTTAGTTTCACATGGATGGTCTCCGATGCTTTGTGCAGTGCCACCAACCTGGAGGTGTGGGTGTCTTTGATGAATATGGATACTCCCCCTCCTTTTGTGGTTCAGTCCAAGTTTTGGGGCTGAAAAGCATGGTATGAGGTATAACCTGGTAGTGCTGGGGTGCTCTCAGGAGACTTGAACCAGGTTTCTGTCACTGCACATACACCAGTGCTTTCCATGCTGAGGAGAGCTTTGAGTGTGTGCATCTTGAGGTTTAGACTTCTGGGGTTGAGTAGCATTACCCTTAGTTTCTTTTTCCTTGTGTTATCTATGGAGGTGGGTTTGTCTTTTGAGCCTTGCCTAAAAAAGGCACTATGGGTGTGGCAAGAGCCTTTGCCAATATCTTAAAGCCCAGGGGGTGACAGGTGCAAACCGTCCCTAGCGAAGCAACGTGGCTTGTCGAGCATGTCATCCCAGGCTGACAGGCACTGGATCCCCTTTGAATGACACCAAAACTTTAGCCAATTGTTGAAATTGATCATCTTGTCTTTATATTGTGGCATCATTCTTGGTGAGGGTAAGATGTTACTCAAGGTCAGGGTCATACCGGCCTGGGCTACATGCTCAGAGAGCTCCTCAATGTCTATTTTCATGTAGTCCAGGGAGGTACGTCTCAGGTCATTCACACCAGCATGGACAATGACTTAGTCATATTTGTACTTGCCTTAGAGTGACCTGAGAGCTTGTGTTATGTGGCGAATCTGGGTGCCCAACAGGCAGCTCACCGTGACCTTCTCCTTGTTCAGCCTGGTGAGCGGGACGTCAGTGTGTCTGACTATAGAATCACCTATTACAAGTGTATCAGGTGTGTTGTTTAGCCTTAAGGGCTGTGACTGTTCGGCACACTGGCTTTGTGAAGTATGTGATGCACATGTTCTGTTTTGGGGTAGCGGTTGCGTCTGATTTTCATCTACTTTGGTTTGATATTCATTCCAGCTTTACTCCGAAATGCTTCTGCTAAACTAAGCAAAGATGTCATCTTAGACTTCTTCCTCTCATGTTTTAAAATTTTTATAATGTTTGGATCTGATGATGACAGCAGATATTTCTGTAGTCCAATCATTGCAGATCTATACATGTGGTCAATTGTGAGGAGGCTCATACATCCTTCAGACTGGGGAACATGTAATCTTGGTATATACCAAGTTTTATGTATCATTTGATAAGCATGAAGAAATTTTTTTATTTTCATGTCCAACTGATTCAACACTTTTTGGGAACAATCACCACCACAGGTACAATGTCAGCCTCCGTCAGTAACCATTTCCTAACCTATACAACTAGACACCCCACATATCCACTTAAAAGGCATTGTTATAAGACACACATACTGTCCATGTTTAACCCAGAAATATTCATTATTAGCCTATCATGTATTAACTAGGACATCCTAAAAATTCTCCAAGTAGAAAATTAATTCAGTACAACTTTCCTAAATATTCTAAATAGGCTTACACCTCCTAGAAGAAAGAGAGTAAAACAAATAAAGCAATGTGGCTACACAAAAAAGTGTAGAATATTAATGCAGGATAGATAAAAAGCATGGAAAGAATGGCACAAATATAAAAGGCCATAATATCTTAAACAATTCTGGATGCTCTACAACCACATTAGAAAGCAAATAAATGAAGACAAAAATCTATGCTATAACAACATTCAGAACAACAGTAAACACAATCCTAAAAAATTCTGGTCAGCCATTAAACAAATCTTATACCCCGGCTAAACATTACCCTAAACCCTCTCCCAATAACTCAGCACTCAAAACTGCAATGGAATTCAACTCTTATTTCAAAGATAGTATAGTATCCCTAACTAAGGATTCCCTAACATCCAAGCCCAACTCTGCCAAACAGCTACATATCACCACATCCACTTTCATATTCAAACATGTGCCCACAAACTATATAAAACTGCTTAAAAAAGACTGAAACCATGCTCTAGTTCAGCTGATGTTTTTCCAAGAAAGTATCTTAAAATAGCAGCCAATAGCATTGCCTACCCTGTCACAATCCTTATAAATGGGTCAATCCAGGAATTTCATGTTCCCTCTCTCTGGAAACAAATCACACATGATACCTCTACACAATCAAGGCAATTCAACAGACATCACTAACTTTAGACATATAGTAATATTATCTTCCGTCTTCAAAATACTTGAAAAATGTATTCAGAAACGATTACTAAACTATCTCCTGCAGGAAGAATTCCTTTCTCCCACACAACATGGCTTCCATCCCTCCCATAGAGCTAACAGTGCACTTCTACCCTTTTCAGCTATTGCCATTAAAGCTAGAGATAATGGCAAACTAGTCTCCTTATTTCTAGACTTGTCTAAAGAATTCAACAGAGTTTGTCACAGCAAACATCTTCAAATGTCCCCACTAGGCCTATCTCAGCAAACCCTTCTATGGTTCAAAAACTACTTATCCAGTAGGTATCAGTCAGTAAAATGGTGCTCCATCCTTTCTCCATACCTCCCAGTCCCCACAGATGTACTGCAAGGCTATGTTCTTGTTCCCCTCCTCCTTAACATTCTCGTCAACACCTTCCACACATCCACACAACAGGTGTCCCTAATACAATACGCAGATGATTCCACACTCATAAGGAGGATGTAACAAAAATAATATCAGAGGGTAACCCACATGCAATGAATCGCTTAGAAGCAGGTTGCCCTTTCTTGGGCACAGAAAAGGAAATAAAATGCCTTTTGGCATTCCCAAAGGGCTTTGTTTTGTCAGGGAAGTACCTGAGCTGCCTATGCACATCCAATGAATAAAGCAACATTTTCCCTAATACTTAGGTTCTGGAGATAACACAGGGAAATAAAAAGACTAGTAGACAGTGAAGACTGAAATAACTTTTGACCTGAAAATAAAAAGGACAGGTGTTAAGCACAACCATATTCCTGAGGAAATCAGGAAAGCTTGTTCCACCATGAGAGTCTGAAGCTCAGAAAACTTAACTTGTAGATGTCAGAAAAATAAGCAAAACAGTTTTCCACAATAAGAACCTAAGATAAGTGTGAGCTGCTGGTTCAAAAGGTGGTAAGTTGACGAAGTCAATTAATCACCCCAGAAAGATGAGTCTTTGCAAGGTAACATGACTTTAGGTTTAACTTGAACCCTAGATGGGAGAGTCAGGACAAAACCTTCTCTAGCAATTCCACACAAATGGACAAGGACCCTACAAGTGAATGCCTAGAGTCTGCCAGTGGGCCACTACAAGAGCAAGGCATTTGGTAGACAATTGCATGCACTGGGTAGCCCAAAGGGCAATGCAGAAAACTGAACCAGGCACAATAAATCTCAGCTATCCCCTGAAATGATGAGCAATAGATATATGAAGAATGACATCTGTCAAGAGCAGGGTCACCATGAAGCAGTGGTATGGAAACAGAGGAAACATTGTCTGTGGGATGAGCTTGAACTTGGGGACCTTGACAAACATATTCAAAGAAGAAAAGTCTCACAACATTCTCTGTGACTATTTTTACTGGGGGACCAAGAAAATAACTAGAGAAGGAATTGTTTATTTTTCTGAAGAAGGGATCAATTCTATGACCCTTGAGTCCAGTATTTGCTGGAGAATAGAAGGTAATAACAAAGTCTGGTCCAGTAGATGAGGGTAAACACCCTGAATGGAGGCAGAAGATCTTTTTACCTCCATCTAAAACCCATGCCAACAAAGTTTGCAGCCATTTGTCAGAAACCAGTGATCACCACTTTGTTGAGAGCTAACTTAAGTCATGAGGCAACTGATGGGGAGATTTGATAATGATGGGTGCTGTGCCTTAGTATAGTCATAAACTGGAAGTGGAGTTATCCTTTCTAGGAAAGGAACCCTTCTTTTTATGCTTGACAGAGTTGTTGTCCTGTCATTTTTTTTTGCCTTGGATTTTGTTCAGCTGGGACCTCTGCTAGTCAGGCCACTGGAAATCATGTTGCTAAAAGGAGGAGAAATGGGGAATGTGAAACCTTTTTGATATTCCTTGCATCCATTTACATCACCCCTTAGGTGCAGGGGAAGTCAGGAGTGCAGGACATGTTGCCAGTATTGATACTTTTTCCCCAGGGATTCTCCCACTAATGTAGAATATGCACTGATATTGCTCTGTCACTATAAATCACTTCATCATGGTGGCTGTTGCATCTAATAGTTATGTGTGTCCCTGTAAGGTGATAGAATTGATAATAATACACTAGCATAAGCTTAAAAACTACATGCTGAAATCCATTTAACTAATGTAATACCATTCTTTAATGTGGGCTGCCTGTGATCAGACCTGCGATATAATTATGTGGTCTGCTGTAAGGGTCTGTCATCATGCAGGAGCAAGTTGCCTAACAGCAGGTCCAACACATATCATAAGAGAGAAAGAAAAATCTAGTAAGAACAAGAACATGGATATTTCTTCCTTAAAGATATTTTATACTGATTCACTCCTAGAGGAGAAATATTAATGCAAGCATAAGGAGATATGACAGATGGACAGCCACTTTTATGTTATCAGGGGAGGGTGACAATGGATATTTTTCTTTCTGTTGTTTAGACAGTAATTTGCTAGAAAGATTTATTTTTAAATGCTATTGCTGAAACTTCACAGATAATAAATTAACGATTCAATCAACACAAAAACAATAATACAACACCACTGAGCATCATACTGCTATAGTGATGTTTTCAAACTAGCTATCCATAGCTCTCAACTGTCCAGATTTTTGTCTCATGTGCTCCTCATAAAATTTGTGATTTTTCTGGAAAAAGGACTGAAGTTACTAAATAATGACATACATTTCTGTTTCAGACTTCATATCCTTTAGAAAATGTATGTTAACAGTAATCCTGTTATTCTAGCAACTTTCTAAGTTTTTAAGAGCAATATTTAAAACCTGTCTGTTTTGAGGCCTTTGTCCCCCTCACTGTTTTTATGCTTTGTCCAGATTTCTTGAGCTAAGAGTTTGAGTGATATGTAGCTATCATGTACCTCGCAACCTTCTGTAATTGCCTAAATGGTAGAGGGTGATGCTGCAGATCATAGCCACAAAACTCTTACAACAGTACATTCTTTTTACACCTAGATAGTAGAGTCACAGGAACCTATAGATTTAGTACCTAACCACGTGTTGTTAAACAGAAAAGAAGTAGTACATTCAAGTTAAAGCTTCAGACTACAAGTTTTGTGAACTACCACAAAATTAATTTCCACATCTTATGAAAAATAAAAAAGAAGAGTGAAGGTGTCATCTATGCTTGAAAAAGAACAAAGTGGTACTAATGGACAAAAGTTACTGAAGCTGGGAATGTATTTACGTTCCATCATGTATCAGAATGGGAAAGGTGATGGTATGTCCACATTATATCTTTGGTTAAAAATATAATAAAGCTGATACAAAAATAATTTCCAGTCCAAACAAGAAAGGAGGCTGGAAAGTCTTATTTAAGCTGGAACAAGATAAGTACTAATACTTAACAAAATGTATATGTTGGGGGACTTCTGGTATGGTGTGGACCAGATAAGACAGTTAACCTGCAGCCCCCCTCCCAAGCAGATTTCGGTTAATCATCATTTTGGCTGCTAAAAGTTATCAAAAAGGAAAGAGTAATAGCATGGAGGATAGGTCTATGTCAACAAAACAAGCAAAAAGGGGAGGAAAATGAAGTGGTAAAAGAATAGACACCTGACACAAAGGAAGATGAGACTGAGAATCATTAGGCATGTCAACTTACTTCAGGGAAGGAGGAATAAGAAGTTACATTAAAAAAGGAAGCTATGTCTTACCATAACGTTCCATCTGTGTTGTAGATCTTTATTCATTTATTACTGTTAGGACTTTGGTTCCATCCTCAGAACCGACACGGCCGTTACCAAGCTCACGCCAGCCAAAAACTCTCAGCTAAGACCTACCCACAATGCCCCTCTCATAGTCTCTTCATATCGAGTTTGCCCGCCATAATAGTATATAAATAATAAAAGTGACAGTAGGAGGCTCTGTCTGAGCAAATACCTTAACTAATAAGGAAATCCTAAAGTCCACCAGGAGTCCAGGCAGGGGGGAGGAGGGCGGGAAGTAATGAATGAATAAAGGTCTACAACACAGATGGAACATTATGGTAAGATATAACTTCTTTATCAGAGGTTGTAAATCTTTATTCATTCCTTACTGTTAGGACCGAGTCCCCAGCTACTTGAGTCCTGGGTGGCCCTAAGGAAGGACATTCCTGAGCACCACAGAACCAAAAGATGCTCTTCCCCTGGAGGCCAAATCTAATTTGCAATGAGTGATAAAGGTATGAGGTCTTGCCCAAGTGGCTGCTGCGCAAATATCATCCACAGAGGCTCTGGAATGAAAGGCCACTGAAGTAGCCATCGATCTAGTAGAGTGAGCCTTTATTCTGGAAGGTAAGGACACTTTGTTCTGATGGTAGATGAAAGTAATGGCATTTCTGAGCCAAGAAGATAAAATAATTTTGGAAAGAGGCCTACCCAATCTGGGGCCTGCAAAGGCCACAAATAAGAAGTTATGTACCTACCATAACGTTCCATGTTAGTTGTCTTCTTCTCGCCTTCTTTCTTGCTGGATGGGGTTCGGAGCCGATCCTCAGCTCCGACTTGGCTTTCTACTAAAGCTTGAGAGCTATTTACCAGCTCGAGGCCTCCCCATATCCCACAATGCTAGGCATCAGATACCCAGATCTCATTTGGCAGAGCTAACACCATGGAAAAAACAAATTTTTGGAGACACCTGTCCAAACTACAAGGTTTAGCTACAGTGCTAAAAACAGAGTTGGACATAACCTAGAAAAGAGTCAACCAGAGGAAGAAGGCCTCAAAAGGGATTCTTCTTGGTCTGTCCAGGCTAGGGGGATGGAGGGTGGGACGCAAGAAAGAAGGCGAGAAGAAGACAACTAACATGGAACATTATGGTAAGTACATAACTTCTTAATGTTAAGTTGTCTATCTTGCCTTCATTCTTGATGGATGGGACAGTGTCCCTAGCACCTTAGCCCTGGGTGGCTCATTGGAACAGACTCTTGAGCATAGTGGAACCAAAATCAGCTCGACTCCTGGAGGCCATATCCAACTTGTAATGTGAAATGAAAGTATGAGGAGTGGCCCATGTGGCTGCAGCACAAATAGATTCCATTGGTAGTCTTGCTTGAAAAGCTACCGACGTAGCTAATGCTCTGGTGGAATGAGCTTTTGGTTTTGTAGGGAGTTCTTTATGTCTCAGTTGATAAATCAAAGTAATAATAGAGGCCAACCACCTGGATAAGGTTACTTTAGAAACTGGCAGGCCCTGCTTGCCCTCAGCATAGGACAGGAAGAGTTGGTCTGATTTTCTTGTTTGTTTAGTCCTATCCAAATAAAAATGTAATTGCCTGTGAACGTCCAATTGGTGCAACTTTTGTTCAGCTCTGTTTGAAAAGTTAGGAAAAAAGACAGGAAGATCAATAGCCTGATTCAGGTTTGTCTTGGAAGGTATTTTGGGTAAAAGGAAGGATTAGTCCTGAGTGAAACTTTATCCTTGTGAAATACAAGATAAGGAGGATGAATACAGAGGGCTTGAAGTTCCGACACTCTTCTAGCTGAGGTGATGGCTACTAAGAAGAGAGTCTTCCAGGAGAGTAATTTTAAGGAACAGGAGGCCGCAGGATCAAAAGGAGGGAGAATCAAGGAAGTTAATATTAGGTTTAAATTAGCAATAGCAGCCAACTGGACTCTAATGGTGGCAGATGAGGAACCTGCTCAAAAAAGTTCTGCCAAAAAATCTAGAACGTGATGGACAGGGGCTGTAAAAGGGTCTATATTTCTAGCCTCTGCCCAGAAAGTGAAACGTTTCCACTTACTAGCATAAGTCTTCCTGGTAGTAGATTTGTGCGAAGAAAGGATGATTTCACGCACTGGCTGAGAAATATGTAGAAGCCTGGCTAAGGTTGGAAGTGGAGCAACCAAGCTGTGAGGCTGAGAGACTGAAGGGATTGGTGCAGCCCGCCCAAATGATGGACCAAGAGGTCTGGCACTGGGTCCAGATTCCAGGGCTGCTCCAGCAGGTGATGATGCAGGAATGGGAACCAAATTTGTCGAGGCCAGTAAGGGGCAATGAGGATCATCCTGGATCCCAATGCGGTCACTTTCTGAATCAGTTTGGGAATTAGGGGAAAAGGTGGGAATGCATACAGAAGACCCCGGGGCCAATCGTGAACTAGAGCGTCTCTGGGGGAGTGGCCGGGGAGGGGGAAGAGAGTGAATAAGTCATCGCACTTGCTGTTTAGAGGGGTTGCAAAAAGGTCGCAGCAAGGTTGACCCCATCTGCAGAAAATTTTGTCCGCTACTAACTGATTGAGAGACCACTCGTGAGGCATGAGAATAGCTCTGCTCAGCCTGTCTGCTATGACGTTGGACTTCCCGGGGATGTGCGTTGCTATCAGAAACCATTGAGAGGAGATCGCCCACTGCCAGTGCTTCTCGACATAAGGGATAGGACCTGGTTCTGCCCTGCTTGTTGATGTACCACACTACAGACATATTGTCCGTCTGAATTGCAATAGTCCCGGTGGGTAGAGAGTCCTGAAGAGCTTACAACGCTAAAAGTACCGCTCTCATCTCCAAGACATTTATGTGCAGGTGGTACTCTAGAGGTTGCCAAGTGCCCTGGACAGTCCTGCCCCGAAAATGCCCCCCCACCCGATCAGGGAGGCATCCGTTGTCACCGTGGCAACAGGAGGAGGAAGAACAAACGGTCTGCCTTGAAGTACTTGAGAGGAGACCATCCATCAAGAAAGGTGGTCTTTGCATGATTGGGTGATTATTATGTTGTGAGACATCAGAAGCTGTTGAAACGACCATTGGGTAAAAAGCATCCATTGAAGAATCCGCATGTGAAAACGAGCCAGGGGAAGTAATGTGATTGCTGCTGCCATGAGACCCAAGGTTTTCAATGCCAATCTGGCCTGAATTCTATTGCACTGTAGTAAGGTCTGGACATGTCGGCGAATGTCTGATACTCTTTCTAAGGGAAGTTTTGCCGACAGCTCTCTTGTATTTAATCTTGCGCCTATAAAGGTTATAGATTGACAAGGCGACAATGCAGACTTTTCGAAGTTTATAGAGATACCTAGCTCGGAGCAAGTTTGGATGGTATAATCCCTGGCTCACAGTAGCTGATGCCTGGTGGAAGCAGTTAGGAGCTAGTCATCTAGATATGGAAACACCTGGAATCCTCGCCATCTCAGATGAGCCGTCACCACTGCCATGCATTTGGTGAACACCCTGGGGGCTGTGGTGAGACCAAAGGGCAGGGCTATGAATTGATAGTGACTGGCTCCCAGCCAGAAGTGGAGAAACCTTCTGGAGCGTCTGTCCATTTTGATATGGTAGTACGCATCCTGAAGGTCTATGGAGCACATCCAATTGTCCTGACTCAAAAAGGGTAGAATGGACTGAAGCGTGACCATCCGGAAAGTTGTTCTTTGAACAGATTTGTTTAACCTGCTGAGATCCAAAATGGGTCTCCAGTCCCCTGTCTTTTTTGGTACCAAAAAGAACTTGGAGTAAATCCCGGATCCTTGCTGATCTGCTGGGACTGGCTGGATGGCCCTTTTTTCTAACAGTTTTGAAATTTCTAGTACTGCTTGTTCCCTTAGACCGGGTGGAACATCTGGAAGGGACTTGTTTGTTTGTACAGGGGTGTGGACAAAGGGGATTTTGTAACCCTCGGATATGATAGATCGTACCCATTTGTCTTGTGTGAGGAGATGCCAGGCTTCTGGGTGCAGTGACAATCTTCCCCTGACTGCCTCCGAATGTGGACAGTCGGGCAGCCCCTCAGGGGTGCTGAAAGGGTTTGTCAGAGAAAGATTCTCTGCTACCCTGATTTTGCGGACCCCCCTCTGCCCCTCGGGTGGCATCTATTATTGTTTCTTCTTCTGCCCCTGGAGGGAAACTCACCAGGTGTGTCAGGCACAACTCCCTGGGGTTTCCAAAACCACAATTTTCCACTCTTCTGACCTTTGGGGTATGGTCTAGAGGGAGTAGAAAAATGGACTCCCATGGCAGAGAGAGTCTTGCCTTCCTGCTCACACCTGGTAAGGGTATCCTTCACCTGTGGTCCAAACAAAGCCGAACCGTCGAAGGGGGTATTGGTGAAGGATGCCTTAAAGGGGTCAGCAAAGTTACATAACTGCATCCAGGCATGTCTTCTCAAAGCCACGCCTGTACCTGTGGCCCTACTCACCTCATCGGCTGCATAAGAAATGAGCTGCATGGAGGAGTTGACTATAGAGTTAAGGGTCGCCAGCTGGGAGGTAATCTTATCCTGAGATCCCGCAGCTGATGGATCCTGAAGGGTATCGCCCAGTTCCTTGAGAAGATCCCTTTGAAGGTGGGTGAAATGGTACAGATAATTCAGCGACCGCATAGAAAAGGTCGCTGAAGAAAACATCCACTTCCCGTACCTGTCCATTGTCCTAGATTCTTTATTAGGTGGATGGACAGGCACCGAAGGGTCAGCTAATTCCTTCTTAGTGGCTGCTGCCACCACCATGGCATCAACAGGGACACCTTTTGTCAGAAATTGCTTGTCAGATGGGGCTGTAATGAATTTAGTGGGCCTGCGGGGAGTTGGTTCCACTGTGTCCGGGGCTGTCCATGCCTTCCGAGCCACCACTTCCATGAGCGGGTCAAAAGGTGGAGACACCCAGGAGGTGGAAGGGCGAGAACCAAATGCGTCCAGGTACACCGACTCATCTTCGGAAGGGTTAAGGGCAGTCTAGTTCCCCCTCTGCCTAAGGATCTCAAGGATGTCTGAAAAAGAGACATCCTCAGAGGGGGACCTTGGGGACCCTTCCGAACCCTCCAAGTCGGTATCAGACGTGACTGACTCAGGGGAGTCAACATGTTTCCTCTTACATTTTCTCTTCCAAGGTGGCTCCTCTGAATGATCAGGGGAGGCCTCGGAAGAGGAAGATATGCCCAATGAGGTGCCTGGAGCGTCTCTTCTCCACGCTTGGGGTTAGGAGGGTGGACAGAGACCGAAGCAGGCACCATGGGGGGAGGAGCTGAATGGGGCTGATTGTAGAGCCAACACAGGAGTCAGCACACTCCTCATGACCTCGAAGGCACCCCTATCAGGCAGAGAAGAGGGTCCCCACTCCGAAGAGATGTGAACTCCTCCCGGCACCGAGAGGGATGGCTCCAAGGCCGACGTCGGGGCCGAGCTCACCTGCGCCGAGGCCCCGATAGGGAGAATGGGGTCAGACAAGGGTCCGATGCCACTCGCCCCCCTCAGAGCAGACAAGGGAGTCAAAGGACGGAACCAATGAAGAGATCGGAGCTGACGAGGGAGCCAAAAGGTGTGGTATCAGCTCTGATGTTCCTACGATTCAAGCCCCAATGAGCTCCGGCTCTGAACACAGTGGTGGAGTCAGAGGAGGAACTGCTGAAGACACAGGGATAGCCACAGTCTGTTGAGAAGGGCTGGTCAACATTTTGGCCCGGGCCTGTGACTTTAGAAGCCTACTGACCACCCTCTCCAAGCCATGATCAGATAGCCTGGAGGACCGAGAGGAGTGGGACCTATGGCTCCACTCCAATTGAAGCAATGGAGACCTTGGAGCTGAACGAACAGATTCTAAAGAGGGGGACCTTGAACATTTTCGGCTCAGAGAAGGGTCCGACACTAATGTCGGAGCCGACTGAGGTCTCGAGATGTCAGTTCCAGCCGGAATCGACAAGGAGACAGGAGCTCTGCTTGGCAACGGCTCCAAACAGGGAGCCGATGGTTTGGCGGGCTTTAAGGATTTTCCCGACGAAGGCTTAGCTGGAGATCCTTCTGGCTTAAGTAAGCCTCTCAATATGATCTTGTTCCTACGCTCCTGCAGGACTCTCGGGCTGAAGGCATGGTAGACTGAGCAAGAGTCCTGCAGGTGTAGGGGACCCAAGCAATAAACACAAGAAGTGTGACAGTCTGTCAGAGACATCTTCTGACAGCACGAGTCACACTTCTTGAAACCTGAAACTTTGGTATCTTTAGACATTTTAAAAAAAAGGGATACCAAAGGGAAAAGTTAACTAGTGCTTAATCAAGGCACACACACACGCGCACTAGGTATACTAACAATAATAATAACTATAAAACTATAGCCACACAACTACCTTACTACTAACAAATATATACATAAATATACAAGAAAAAACTACAAAACTAACTAATTGTAGTTAACAAGGCCTAACACTACCCTAAAAGGGTGGGGGGGGAAGAAACTCTCTAACAACAAAAAACGAGTTTCTAAGTGGGATACCAAGGGGTACACAGTCTAATTAAACTAAGAGGAAAGGATTATCTAAATATAAGAAAATATTAAAGGTAACAATAGAAGAAAAGATTTATACGACCTGGAGCCGGTAAAATCACAACCTCGTAGCTGAAGCGGCAAATGAGATCTGGGTATCTGATGCCTATCATTGTGGGATATGGGGAGGCCTCGAGCTGGTAAATAGCTCTCGAGCTTTAGTAGAAGGCCGAGTTGGAGCCAAGGATCGGCTCCGAACCCCATTCAGCAAGAATGAAGTTGAGATAGACAACTTAACATCAATTGATCTGTTTTTCTGAAAGATTTAGTTTTGTCCAAGTAGAAATGAAGTTGCCTATGAATATCGAGGGTATGCAGAAGGTATTCCCCTCTATTTGAATGATGAGGAAAAAAAAATGGTAGGTCAATAGATTGATTAATGGAAACCCAAAAATGACATTGGGCAAAAAGGAGGGGTCAGTATGTAGGGACACTTTTTCCCTATAAAAAATCAAGTAAGGTCTCTTGACACTCAAGGCCTGCAACTCAGATACTCTTCTCACTGAGGTAAGGGCTACTAGAAGTAGAGTTTTCCAAGACAAAACTTTTATATCACAGGAGTTATAGGGCTCAAAGGGAGGATTAGTTAACGACTGAAGCACCAGAGACAAGTCCCATGGCTCTATAGGAGGCTTGACCAGAGGTTTAATATGTAATACTCCTTTCATGAAGGTTTTACACAGTCGGTGGGCATAACAGAAGAATTGTCAATTCCATTGTGAAAATTTGCAATAGCTGTTAAATTACACAGTAATTGTCGATGCTGAAGCTCCTGTGTGTAATAGGGTAATCAGGTATTGTAGGATCTTTTGAATAGGCAAGGAAAAGGGGTTTATGTTATGTTCTTTGGCCCATCTAGAGAACCTGGTGCACTTGCTAGAATACATTTTCCTGGTGGAAGGTTTGTGTGAAGCTAGAAGAATCTCAAAAACAGGGGATGAAATATCAGGTAGCCTGGCAATCATCGGAAATGGAGAAACCAAGCTGTGAACTTAAAGCTGTGGAGACTGGGGTGAATCAGTCCCTGAGGATGAGACAGCAGACTTTGGGATTGATCCAGGATCCATGGGCTGTGAATCAGATGAGGCCATAGGAAAGGGAACCAGACTTGATGGGTCCAATAAGGGGAAATGAGGATCACTCTGCTTCTCAACCTTTGAGCTTTCTGGAGGAATTTTGGGATGAGAGTAAATGGGGGAAAGGCATACAGCAGACCCTGGGGCCAATCGTGCTTCAGAACTTCCCTCGGTGACTCCCCCTGAGGGGGGATCAGGGCAAATAGCTTCTACATTTGTTGTTTAGGGGAGAAGCAAATAGGTCACAGTAAGGCCTGCCTCAATGGAGGAAGATCTGATCCACTATTATAGGACTGAGGAACCACTTGTGATGCATCAAAATGTTCCTGCTCAGATTGCCCGCAATAAGATTGGAACTCCCAGGAATGTGCGTTGCTATGAGAAAGCACTTGGAAGCCATCACCCAGTGCCAAATTCTCATGGCCTCCCAACACAGGGGGTAAGACCTGGTTTTGCCTTGCTTTTTGATGTACCAGATGACTGACATGTTGTCTGATTGAATTGCAATGGTCATGGAAGAGATGTGTGGAACGCTTGCAATGCTAAGAGAACTGCCCTCAATTCCAGGACATTTATGTGCAGATTGGCCTCTGTGGGGGACCAGGTGCCTTGGACTGTCTTTCCCTGAAAATGCCCCCCCCCCACCCTAACAGGGAAGCGTCCGTGGTCACCATGGCCCTGGGCTGGGGAAGGCAGAATGGTCGACACCAAAGATTTGATTCTGGCTTCATCCACCAAAGCATTTCTTTCTTGCAAAGGTTTATAAGGTGTATCATGTGGTCAAGTGGGTGGGTTAAGATCAACCATTGTGATGAAAGGACCCACTGTACTAGTCTCATGTGTAACCTTGCCAGGGGAACTAAGGTAATGGTTGCTGCCATAGATCCCAATAGCTGTAGTTTAAGGCGTGCTGGTACAAATGTCTGTGGAAGGAGGACTTGAATCTGGCTTCTTATTTTTGAGAGCCTGTGAGGAGGAAGGGAAGCTTGACAGGATGTTGTGTCGAAGATCACTCCAATGAATTCCAGTGCTCTTGCTGGAGACATTTGTGATTTGTCTATGTTGATCGTGCTACCTAGGTGAAAAGCAAGGCATTGAGTGTAAGAGAGACTGCAAATGAGAAGATTCCTGGTCATGGCGGTAAGGAGCCAATCGTCCAAATATGGAAACACCTGGAATCCTTGTAGTCGGAGATGAGCTACTAAGACTGCCATACATTTGGTGAACACTCTGGGGGCTGTCGAGAGACCAAAGGGCAGTACCCTGAACTGATAGTGATTGGCTCCCAGCCAGAAGTGGAGAAATCTCCAGGAGCGTTTGTCCATCTTTATGTGGTAATACGCATCCTGGAGGTCTATAGAGCACATCCAGTTGTCCTTCCCCAGAAAGGGGAGGATGGACTGTACCATGACCATCTGAAATTTTTGAGATTTTATGAATTTGTTTAGTAAGCTGAGATCCAGGATTGGTCTCCAGTCCCCTGTCTTTTTTGGCACTAAAAAGAACCTAGAGTAAAATCCAGATCCTCTCTGGTCTGGTGGGACTGTCTGGATGACTCCATTTCTTAGCAGCTTTTTGATTTCTAAGGTTGCAGCCTCCCCCTGACTGGGTGGGATATCAGGGATTCATTTTACGGGTCTGGGAGTAAGATCAAATGGGATATGATAGCCTCTGGATATTATTCTCTGCACCCACGCATCTGTTGTTATGAGCTGCCGGGCCTGTAGATGCAGGGAAAATTGACCCCTGACTGCTTCCAGAGAAAAGCAATCGGGTCGCTGTTCAGGAGCACTGGAAGGGTCAGCCGGAGAAGGAATCTCTAGTGCCCTGGTTGCGTGGACCACCTCTGCCCTGAAAGGGGCATCTTCTGGATGAGTTGCCCCCTCTGATCCAGGGGGATTGCCCAACACGAGTGTCACAAAAAGATCCTTGGGGCTTCTTGAACCACATTTTCCTCCCCTCTGGTTCCTGGAGTAGGACCTCTGGGGGGGTGGAAAAACATATGCCCACAGCAGACAAGGTCTTTCTGTCCTTCTCACTATGTGATAGTGTGTCTCTTACTTTGGGACCAAAAAGGGAAGATTTGTCAACAGGCATGTTGACAAAGGAAGATTTAAAGGGGTCCGCAAAGTCACACAAACGCATCCAAGCATACCATTTTATGATGATGCCTGATGTGGCTGCTCAAGCTGCCCCCCCCCGGTAGTGTGAGAGATCAAGTGCATTGAGGAGTTCGGGATGGATTCAAGGGTAGCTAGCTTAGAGGCAACAGTATCATGCACCTCCTCAGGCAGTACCCCCACCAAAGAGGCAGATATTTCTGAGATTAAGTCTCTTTGGAGGCAAGTAAAGTGTGCCAGATAATTCAGTGACTGAACGGCAAAGGTTGCTGAAGTGTACGCCCGCTTCCTCAGTCTGTCCACAGACTGAGACTCCCTGTTCAGGGAATGAACAGTGGAACTATCTTCTGCCAGTTCCCACTTGGTGGCTGCTGGCTCGACCATGGAATCAACTACCAGTTGCTTGGACCAATTTGGCTGGTCTTCAGGGGTGGATAAAATTTTATCTGGCTTCTGGGGGACAGGTTCTATGTTGTCCCAGGCCTTCCAGACATGCTTCACAATAAGTTTAATAAGCTCATCCGCAGGTGGGGTCACCCAGGAAGTAGACAGCTGAGCACAGAAGGCCTGCAAGAACACTGATTCCTCTGAAGAAGGGTTGGAAGACTTCCAGTCTCCCCTCTGCTTGAGGATCTCAAGAATGTCTCCAAATGAGATGTCTTCTGAGGGAGACCATGGGGACCCTTCTCCTTCATAGCAATCAGTGTCTTAGGTGATGGATTCCTTAGGGGAATCAAGAGGCTTCCTCTTGCAAAGTTTCTTCCAGGGTGACTCCCCAGTGGGATCTTCTGAGGAGGACTCCGGAGAAAGGGTTCCCTTTAAGGGAAGGTCTTGTGACTCCCATGGTTGGGATCCCAGACTAGAGGGTTGGGACAGTTGCATGCTAGAGAGGGGTTCTGTTGATGCCAATGGTGCCAACTCAAGCCTGTTGAAGCAAGGACCCTGTACATCACCTGGAAAGCAGGCCCACCTGAGAAGGCATGGGAGCCCAGAACTGAGAAGGACAACCTCAGAGCCAGGGTCACACCCTGCCCTGAGGAGCCTGCCTCCAGGTAAGGAGCTCTGAGAGGAGCAGTAGCTACTGGGAGAGCCGTGGCCATAGACAGCGCCACAGAAAAAAATAGGCGCCGAACTAGGTGCCGCCGTGCCAACAGCCCAATCACTGCTCTGAGAGTGCATCAGTTCCAAAGGAGCCATTGCACCAAGAGTAATCAGTGCCAACAGGGAAGCTTCTGCTGTCGGAGCCGAGACAGAATGCACCGGGATGGCCACTAGTACCGAAGTCTCCAAGACCTGGGAGGAGGCCAAAGGAAGATATACAAGTGAATATGCCATGAGAGCTTCCATTCCAAGAGGGAAGGAAGACCTAGCAGGGGTGGGTAATCCTCTAGCTGTCAAAAGCTGGTACACAACCCTCACTACATCTTGTTCTGAAAGACTTCTGGTGGATCTAAAGGAAGCTGCCGATGGAGATTCTGGTCGCTCAAGAAATGGACTAAATTGTTGTCCCAAAAAAGGGTCATAAGCAGGAGAATATCTTGGTTTGGGAAGGTGCTCAACCTTTGGAACCGAAGGTGTCGGTATCAGTGGAGCCATAAAAGACATTGGCACGGTGGCTGGGGATAGTGCCGATGCAGGTACAGTAGTCAGAGCCTGTGTCAAAACCAAGGTCAGCACCGAGGGGTATGGTGCTGAAGCCGGTACAGTAGTTGGATTCAGAATTAAGGGCAGCACCGAGGGAGAAGACATGGAGTCTGGTGCTGAAGCAGTCTGTGCCAAAGGTACGGGAGAAGCCCGGTGTTGATTCGATTCCAAGGAGGACGGAGATGTCAGAACTGAGTGACTCCATTTCTCTTTATGTTTTTTCACATCCTTATGCTTAGGATGTGGTGAGACCTCCGTCCCAGAAAGAGCCTCTGAGAAGGGTGTTTTCAGCATACCCTTAAGAATAAGTTTGTTCTTGCGTTCAGCCAGAGTATGGTTGCTGATGCTTGAACAAATGTCACAGGAAGCATTAATGTGGTCAACGGCCAAACAATAAACAGAAATAACTTTAAACTAGAATGAGCTGGCTTGTAAACACTTAGAGCTAGAAAAAAACACAAAAAGCTACACTTAGCTGGAGAGAAGGCTTGGCACGTCTGACGAGGAATGCAGCAAACAAGATCTGAAGAGGCTATGAGAGGAGCATTGTGGGTAGGTCTTAGCTGACAGTTTTTGGCTGGCACGAGCTTGGTAACGGCTCTGTCAGTTCTGAGGACAGAACCGAAGTCCTAACAGTAAGAAATGAATAAAGATTTACATCAGATGATGTCTTTTACAAAATCAAAAAAAGAACATCCATTTCAAAAACTACACCAGAGAAAATGATAAAGCTCATAACAAGCTAATAGATAAGACAAATGAACATTCAAATATGTTAAAGATCCTGGTACAAGAAAATGAAATGCTAAAGGTGACGGTAGCTGCTTCAGAGAAAAACATGACTAAATGGAAGCAGCAATCTTAGATTAGGAGGAAGGAGCCAGGCACAAGAATATACAACTTGGTGGCATTCCAGAGTCACTGGAAGGAAGGGATTGTAAAATATTCATAAACTGAGATCTAGCAATATGGACACAAATGCAAGAGTCAGAAATGCTGATAGAAAGGGCACACAGGACAGCACTGATGCCAGGCAGACCAACACACACAGAAGCCCTAGATATATAATAATCTAGTTTACCTAATTTGTTGCCAAACAGAAAGTGCTATCAATACTCTGGAAGCCAAGCTTGAGACTGACGTGTGCACAGGCTAGACTCTACAATGATCAGGATTACTCCTCGGTTACCTAGAAAAGAAGCGTGCCATTTATTCCTATCCCAAGAAAATGCAGGATAAAAGGAATCTGATTCTAGATGATGTACCCAGCCACTATCAGACTGATGACACCAGGAGGAAAAATCCTTTTCTAGTCTAGATGATGCCAAAAGAGAACTGAAGAAAAGTGGAACAACAGAATCAGCAGAGAGGACAACTGGAATGGGCAACAGTGGACATGAAGATGAGCAAAAAAATTTCTGAGTGAGAGAAGACATGGCCAAGGACTTGTAAAATATAATGCACTAAGAGACTGAGCAGACACTATACAAGCTCTTCATAAGAAAAAGGGTAATGGAGACACAATGCAAGGATCGGCATGTGTTCGCTCAGGTAGGCACTGAGACTTGTACTGTTATCACAGAGGGATACTGTATTAATCTATGTATCTTTTTCATGCCTACCTACCTGTGGGAAAGCCTAAAGGTGTCTAAAATTTTAATAATGATGAGATAAGGACAACAAGTATATATGGCATTCATTTAAGACATGAAGCTCTGTAAGGAAAGTTAACAAATGGTAAGAAGGGGACAGTAATTCAGTAAGCCAATAAGAGTAGGGTATTTCCTTGTACCACATGCAATAGGCAACCCATATACATGAGAGTAATGGTATATGCTGTGAGTAGGGGGGAGGAAGAAAAGATTTTTATATTCAGAAGTGGAATAAAACATACTGGTATCCCACCAAACAGAAGATTACAACTGGAAAGGAAAGAGCAGGAGAGTTTCATATTCTTCCTTTCCTCCTATGTAATAAAAGGAGTGCAATCTTCTTCTTCTTTCGGCTGCTCCCATTAGGGGTTGCCACAGCAGATCAACTGTTTCCATTTCTTCCTGTCCTCTGCATCTTGCTCTGTCACACCAACCACCTGCATGCCCTCTCTCACCACATCCATAAACCTTATCTTAGGCCTTCCTCTTTTCCTGTTACCTGGTAGCTTCATCTTTAGCATCTTTTTCCCAATATACTCTGCATCCTTCCTCAGCACATACCCAAACCAATGTAATCTTGCCTCTCTGGCTTTGTCTCCAAACCTTCCAACCTGGGCTGACCCTCTAATATACTTATTCCTAATCCTGTCCATCCTCGTCACACCCAGTGCAAATCTTAACATCTTAACAAAAGGAGTGCAATGACTACAATAACTGATGAAGGAAAAGGAGAAGAGTTAATAAAGATAAAAAGAGTGGCTAGACAGTCTCAGATTATGAACTGGCAAATGTCAGTTATAATTGGGAGAAAAGGACTGGGGGTTGATATTGGCAAGAGATACCCTGACACAAAAAGAGGAAGCCAGGTTAATGAATGGCAATGGATATTTGGAGGGGAAAATATAATACAAAAAGATAACTCTAGTCTGTATTTATATACTGCCAAGGGCAAAGCTGAAGTTTGTATGGGAACCTACTACTAAAAATATTTTCTAATACAGGAGGGGATCTTACTGATGGCAGTAGATTAAAACATAATCTTTGGGGAGAAAGAAGTAGGAAGAAAATTAAGAGTTCTGAATCAGACAGAAGCAGAAAAAAAGGAACTAAGATGTTAATGCACATCTTAGGGCTGGCTAACTGCTAGCCAGCAGGCTGAGAACAGAGAACAGTTTTAACCATGATCTATGTATGGGAGAAATGGAAAGGTGCATAAGAGGCTTCCTGAATTAAATTATGCTCCAGGAGATTCCAGCTGTGTATGAAGAAAGGCTGAGAGGAAGGATTACAGCACAACAGGTAGAGGAAGTATTACAGAAATGAAGTAAGTCGTTATGGCTGGATGGAATTCAATATGGAATGCAATATGGAATTTAAAACAGGGGTTGTTTCAGTATGTACAACACTTTTTAACCAGGTATTAAAAGAGGAACTGAGTTTTAAATCTTGGAAACATGGAGTAATTGATATGATTCTAAAATGGGGAAAGATTCTTATAGGCCTGGATCCTAATGACCTATAACCAGGGCCGGTGCTAGCATTTTGGAGGCCCCAAGCAAATGTCAACTTGGGGGCCCCCTAGGCACTTCCAGTCTAAGTATTGCCCTGTCACTGCTACCCATGCTAAGCAACCTTTTAATTCATGCTGCAAACTTTCAGGAGTAGTATGCACAGACTGAACTGTAGCTACAGTGTTCTTACATTACAACAGGCCTATGTACCACACTATGTTGGCCCGTATCAGAGGGACATTCAAAGTTACTGGCATTTAGCTAGACTTGGGTGAAATGACAGCCTAGGCAATGCCTACTGTTTTAGCCCCCCACCCTCACCCACATATCCTCCAGTGCTCCCCTCTGCCCCCCATCTTGGGCTCCCCATACAATGCACATTCATTTTTTTTCTTCATTTTCTCACATTTTGCCTTACTCTTCAGTTTTTTTTTTCAAGAAGCCATAACTTTCTATATTCTCTGAAGTGCATTTTAAAGTTTTTTTTTCTTTTTACATAATCTTTTCATCCAATGATGGCTTAAACAGCAATTGCGAATAAGGAAAGAAATTCAGTGCTGCTGTTCAGCTTTAGTTTTCCTTGCATCCCTTAAACACACCTTTCCTGACCAAGACAGCACAGTAATAATCATTTAGGACATAAATAAGCCAGGGCCCAAGAAGCCATAGGTTTACAGATGGTCTGGGATGCATTTTAGAGCATTTTCCCAAATTTTTAATCTAATGGTGGCCTGACCAAAACTTACGAGTAAGAAAAGAATTTCAGTGTTGTTTTTTTTTTCTTTCAAGGAAGACATAAGTTATGGCCAAGCCTTAATGTTCAAAGCTGACAAAATAGTAGCTCACAATAAACTAACAAGCCAATTACTGTGAGGATGTACAGGTCTTATCGGGGAATATGCCTGCCTCCCTTACCTCACCCCCCCCTAAAAAACAGACAAGTCACTGCCTATGCATCCCTCTGGGGTTAGAGTGAGATGAAAGTAGATATTTAAAGTGCCACAATCGTGTATTATAAGTGTCTGCTGACATACACGGACAATGCTTCATCACTCCTCATCCCTAACCCCCAAACCCCCAGATGCAGCCACCTGCACACATGCCTGATGTGTGATTGGGAGGAAAGTGAACAAAAGTAATGATTATAGTAATGCATTCTATTGTATTGCTCCTAGACAGTACACAGCCACTAGACAAGCTACAGTAACCTTTTTCACAGGATTGAGTCTGATGCAAATTTAAGATGTAATAACCACACAACCCCCAGCACCCCCCTCCCACACACATAATCTATAGCAGCTTTCTGTATACACACACACACACACACACACACACACACACACACACACACACACACACACACACACACACACACACACACACATCTGAGCAGGGCTAGTTTTAGAATGGGGGCGTATAAACACAGAGGCCATTATCAGTTTTATTCTAACATGGTCATATCACAGCCTTGTTCAGGTTAAAGAGTATAATTAGAAAATGAATACATTTTTTGTCCTCATTTTTCTCCAGCCAGCAACAGCTTTTGTGGGGCCCCACACAGTCAAGGATGATTATCCATTTATACACACTAAGGAGTGGGGGCCATCACACTCACAAAAGATCTAAGTGTCTGAATGTTCTGTAATATTTTGTATGTTTTATTTTTGAAATATAATTACTTGTTAGCTGCATTTTTTACTGGTAATCAGAAGAATAATGTATGTGTCCTGGCATTGCTGGGTGTGTGCAAATAAAAATTGGTGATATTTTTAAACACATACAGACACACGTGCATAAGCCATAGCAATAACAGTTTTGTACTTATTTTAATAAATGGCAATACATTGTACAACAATGGTACTGCCATACCAGATCAGTGAATGTTGTTAAGCAGTCATCATACAGCAACAGGGGAAAGTCACGTTTATTTACTTCACTTTACTTTTTGTGCAATAACTCATAAAACAAGTTAACATTCCATGCAACTGAAAATGTTCTTGTCTTTTTGCTCATTTCAACTGTGCAATATATCTATCTGTGCAATACTAAGTATTACTAATAGTTAAGGATGCAAAAATATGACAATGTCTAGTATGTCAAATGTGCAAATGTTTTTCTTATATATATATATATATATATATATATATATATATATATATATATGTGTGTGTGTGTGTGTGTGTGTGTGTGTGTGTGTGTGTGTGTGTGTGTGTGTGTGTGTGTGTGTGTGTGTGTGTGTGTGTGTGTGCACTGTCTGCAAATAGAGCTCAAAGCAATAGCATTTTGTTTAGCCTGCACTGAGGTATGGGTCTAAATGACAACAAAGTTTACTTTGATATTGGCACTGAGGAGTAATACATACCTATTGCTGTCCTTGACTTTACAGACCTTCCCTGATTTTGCCTCATAATTTTGCTCTGTCCTTCATAAAAAGTTTGATTTGCTAAATCATTGATGATTGCAAAGAGTCAATAAATCAGAGTTTTATACTTATTATCCAAAAATGCATGCTGATGCAAACGGTGTTATTCTATTAACTTTTTAAGTGAATTAGGGTAATATTTAAAACATGTTCCTGGTTATGAGGCTTTATTCTGCTATTATTTTTGGCACTGCAAAGAATTCAGCAAAGGTGATGAGAGTTATAGAATCTGGTGTTTTGCCAGTATTTATAAAACTCCCTATAACAGAAAATCATCCCTAAAGACTGAGAGCATCAGCTTCTCGAATAATCCAAGGTGTGCATTGAGATCAGTCAGTCTGGGTTGCTGATCTGTCTAGTGATTTCCTCGTTCATGTTCATTATCAGCTTTAGCCTAACAGGGTGACATCACAGCCCTGTTCAGGTAAAAGAGCATAATCAGGAAATCAGTACATTTTTTCTCATTTTTCCACAACCAGTGGCAGCTTTTGTGGAGATGATTGAGGGCCCCCCACCTGCAGCCACATGTATTGCAGGTACCTAAAGTTGGCTATGTTGTTAGTTTTAGTGGACAGAATGGTCGCCAGCAGGGTTTAACTAAACACTATGTCAGTGGTAAAATATTTAATGGAATTGTGAAGCCTGTTACTTGATAAAATGCTGTTACTATGACCAGAGATATCTTTGAGTTTTAAAGAAAATATAAATAAGTGTTATTATTATCTACCTGGTTTATTAAGTATACAAGATCTTTGTACTAGTTTTTGTAAGTTTGACAAACATGTTAAAAAATATCAAGATAAGATAACTTGCTATGGTTAGGGGCCCCCCAGGAACAGGGGGCCCCCAGCGACCGAAGGGTTTGCAGGTGCCTAAAGCCAGCTATGCCTATAACAATCCTAAATTACAACTGTAAAATATTTATGTCTATTCTAGCGAGAATGATGGCACCAATAATGTCAGAAGGTCAATGTGGGTTTACAGGAGACAGCCATACACATTATATCATATTATGCCCTTTAATGGTAGTTTGAGGTGCACAAATACAGAGCAATCCAGTGGCAGTACTTTCTTTAGATACAGAGAAGGCTTTTCATAGTTTCATAGGTTCATAGGTATATACTAGGTTAATGACCACTAGGGCCGTTATAAGCATAGCTGTACAATCCAAATATGACCCACAAATGTGATATATATAGGTGGTGATTTACTGAATGCCTCTGTCCATGAGAAACATAGGAGCCAGGCCAGAGTTGATTTTTGATTACCCATCATTGGTTTATGTTGCACTTAAACAGGGATAGGGAGGAACTCTGCTTCACATGAATGGGGAGCCTGTTCCAGAGAAAGGGAATTTTCTGAGACACATATCTGTCTCTCCAACACATCCTATTTATGTTGCAAGCAAAATGTAGGTCTTTTAATCTACTAGCTCTGATGCAGCTTGTTTTGCAGATGTGCAAAAGGTACATTAAATCAAGATCCAGGGATGCTTTGTATGCCAGGCAAAGATCACGTCTCAGAAGTCTATATGAATAAAGAGACAGGGCTTTGAAGTGATCAGTGTAGGGCATTGCATTTACTGCTTGTATTCTTTTTGTAAGGAACCTTTGTAGATGTTTCATTTGCTGCATGTGTCTGGTCAAGTACATACAGACGGGGGCATTATACTCTATGATGAGTCGGATAATAGCTGTTTACAGGGGTATGATGACCTCTCTGGATCTAGATGCCATGCCCTTGCTTATAAGTTGAGCAACATAGAGGATTTTCTTTCTACCTTGGACACATATTAGTCAAAGGCTAGGTTACTATCTGTATGAGTTTCCAGATCCCTGACTAGTAAATCAACATTTAAGGGTGTTTTATCGATGACATAGTTACCTGGGGGTAGGTAGACTCCCCAAAAAGTATTACAATACATTTCTTGGTACTGAGTTGGCATCAAGCATTTATCTGTATTAGAATTTTCTGAAGGATGTACTCATCATGGAGGGATTCAATGACTGCTCCCAGTTCACAAGCATCTGCAGACTTGGTTAGCCAAAGGCCTGGGACATTGGCTTTGACAACTCAGAAGTAGATGGTAAAGTGGAGTGGTCCCAGCACAGAGCCCTGGGGGGACTTCACTGGTGACCAGCCTCTTTGTGAAGGTGGCCTCACTGACTATAACCTCATGGGTGCTATCAGTGAGCCAGCTAGCTATAAAGGGGGTTTATATCTAGTTCAGTAACTTTGTTGACAATGCCTGAGTGGGGTATTGTATTAAATCCTTTAGGCAGATCTAGGTAGCCAGTACACACCATTTTCCCATCATCCATTGCTTTAGTGACCTTTTCTAAGAAGTCCACTAGATTCAGTAAGCATGACCCTCCTTTGACAAAGCCAAACTTGGATGGATCCAAGTGTTTGGAGGTTTCCTATGTCTTTGTTGATGATTTCCATGATAACTCTTCCTGTGGCTTTGCAAATAAGACTAGTCAGACAAATGGGTAGTTTCCAGAATTTGTTGAAGTTTCTCCCTTATGAGGGGGGATGACCATCACAATCCTCCATTCATGTAGCACAAAGCCTGTTTTAAGACTATAGTAAAATAATGAATCTAGAGGTCCTGATAAATAATATTTTAGGCTATTCAGGAGGCATCCTGGGATGTTATCGGGGCCCACTGAGACTGTGTTCGTGGCTTTAGTGAGTTCAGCCAGTACATGATCCCTAGCTATAGTTGGAGGAGTAATGTTTTAGGATATTTTTGAAGTGGGTGATTGGGGTGAGTGGGGGGCAAAGTTGAAAATGAAGTTGTCTGCTAACAGGTTCACTATATTGGCAGGCTCAATGAATGTGGCATCATTAACCACTAGTTCAGCAAATTGCTGTGTGCTGCCCTTGAGGTTTTTGACATAGCTGTGGAAAGCCTTATGGTTATCTTTCACCTGGGAGGCTATCTTAACCTCAAATTTATCTCTGCTTGAACTAATTAGCCCCTTTAGTTGCCTATTTACTTTGATGAGAGAGTTTCTGTCTTTATAGGCATTAACCCTCCTGATTTTTGCCATATTTTTCTTCTTTTGTTGTATATCCCATTTAATTTGGGATGCCACCAGGGTGGTTTGTTTCTGGGGTTAGTCCTGGGTTTACTTCTGGTAGGTACAGCAACCTCTATGCAGCCATTGACATGGTTGCACAGAGTTTCTGAGAGCAATTCAGCATAGGCTGCTGTGTTTTCTGAGTTTAGAGGGGTATTGAATTTTGACAAACCATCACTTGATAAAAGGTAATTTGCTTTGGAATAGTTCTTATATGTTAATAGTTTTAATTGGATTATGGAGTTGATTTTGATTTCAAAGGAGACAACTTTATGATTGGGCCTTAACAGGGAGGATAAGGCATTGGGGGGTGCAGCGTTATCTCATATTGTAAGCCCGAGGTCCAATATGTTGGCGCCTCTAGTGGATGTATTCAATATTTGGTCAAGGGTGTTTTATTTAAGAAATCCAGAAATCTCTGAGCCTGTAGATTTTAGGCCATGTAGGATTCCCAGTCTACAGAGGTTTATTAAGTCTTCCATGAGTAGGGTGTTAGGTTGGATGATAAGTGTCTCCAGTAGGTCCAAGTATGCAGTTTGAGCTTCTTGGGACATGGAGGGTGACCTATTACTGGCTAAGATATAGTATGGGATTTTGTTTATGGTGATCTGCACATGGAAGAATTCCAAGACATCATCCTGTCTGACCACCCTAAAGGTATGCTTGTTACTGATGTATGTTGAGACACCTCCTCCTTTAGTCCTTGTATGTGCAGCTATTGGTCTGAGAGTGTGGGAGGCACTGAAACTTTGCACTGCTAGGCTGCTCTCTGCCACTTTAAGCCATGTCTTAGCAACTGTACAGATGTCTATATTCTTGAGTGTAAAGAGGGGTTGGAGGAAGTGTAGCTTTTTATTGAGGCCTCTGGCATTAAGCAGTAACACCCTGACGCTCACTTGAGTTGATTTGTCTATGTTGGTAGGTTTGTTAATTTGGCATTGCCTAAAAAAGGCACTATAGGGTTTGATAAAGTTTTAGCCAATATTTGAAAGCCTAGATGGGGTGAGAAGTAGACCATTCTTAACAAAACAATGTGGTCTGTTAGCCATGTCCTCTAAAGCTGACAAATATTGGATCCTCTTAGAATGATACCAGAAAGACAGACAGTTGTTGAAATCAGTAATTTTTCGCTCATACTGTGGTGTCATCCTCACTGATGGTAATATGCTGCTCAGTGCTAGATACCAACCTGAGACACACAGTCTGAAAGCTCTATAGTGTCTCTTTTTATAGAAGTACAGTTCAGGTCATTTACACCTACATGGACTATGATGAAGTCATACTGCTCCCTGTGGTGTAATGATTTGAATGCATGCATGATTTGGCAAATTCTAGCTCCAGATAAGCAACTAACAGTTATCTTCTCCTTGTTCAGCCTGGTTAGAGGGCATCAGTATATCTTACAATGGAGTGTGTTTGCTTGCCTTAAGAGTTTAATGTTTGGAGCTCCACTGAGAGTGACTGTATGTGTGCTGCTATGTGTTGTTTTTTTCTGAGTGCCTTTTGGCTTGCTGAGGCATAGTTTTGACAACAGATGGTCTAGGCAATCATTGTTTAGAAAGATTGATTTTAAGTGCCTCGGCTTATACTAGTCTATACGTGTGTTATGTCCTATGTGAAGTGGATGTTGTGTACATGGTTTGTTCTCATCTCCATGACACTGATATACAAATTGGTCTCTTCTGGGGACCATGTGTCTTGGACTGAAGAAATGACCCTCTCCAGCTGGGAGGTGTCCATGGTTACTGAGGCTACTGGGGGCAGATGTACAAGAGTTCAGCCTTGGGAAACTTTATCTGACTGAATCCACCAATGTAAATGGTCTTTGCATACTTAAGTGAGTTTGATCAGAGAGGACAAGGGATGGTGAATAATTGACCACTGAACAGGTATGGTCCACTGAAGAATGCACATATAGAAACAGGCCATAGGAACTAAGGTTATGGCAGCTGCCATTGATTCTAGGGCTTGAAGAATAAGTCTGGCTGGGGAAGAGTATACAATAATTTGTTCCACCTGACACCTGACTGTCCTCACTTGATGTGGTGGAAGAGAGGCTATCTGATTGACTCGTATTCAACTGAGCACAAATGAACTCCAGACTTTGAACAAGCTGGAGATGAGACTTACAGATGTGGACTGAGATGCCTAGTGATTGATATAACCAGAGCAAGCAGTTACTGGATTTCTCCAAAAGATGCTTGATTGGGATGGTGAGGAGCCAGTCATTTAGATATGGAAACACTTGCAATCCCAGCAGTCTCAAGTGAGCTGTTACCACTGCCATACATTTGGTACACACCATGGGGGCTGTGGTGAGACCAAAGGGCAGGGCTCTGAACTGACAGTGTCTAGCCCCTAGCCAAAAGAACAGAAACCTTCTGGATCATCTGTTCATCTTGATGTGATAGTACACATCCTGAAGATCGATGAAGCACATCCAATTGTCTTTGCATAGAAATGGCAGAATGGACTAAACTATGATCATATGGGACTTTGCCTTTTTACCAATTGATTTAGTTTACTTAGATCTAGAATTGGTCTCGGATCCCCACTTTTCTTTGGCACTAAAAATAAACTTGAGTAAGTTTTGAATCTTTTTGGTGTGGTGGGACCTCTTAGATGACTCTAGCAGCTTTTGAATTTCTTGAGCTGCTACCTCCCTCTGACTAGGCAGGACATTGAGTAGTAGTTTCCTTTTGGTTGGGGAATCTGAGAAAATAGTATGAAATAACCTCTGAATACAATTTTTAGCAACAAGAATATTTTGTTATTGATGCCCAGGCATACCCTATGGCAGGCAGGGTCTTTCTATACTGTTCAGGCTGGGAAAGCATTTTTTTTATAGTAGGGCCAAATAAATACATTCCATCAAAGGGAGCACTGATGAAAGAAGACTTGAAAGGCTTCTAAAGTTGCATAAGTTCATCCAGACATATCTCCTAATGGTTCATAGGTTCAGGCTATGCCTGAACCTGCACGCCGTGAGTTACCTTCCACAGTATGGGAAATTGGCCTCATGAACACATTAAAGATAGATAAGAGAGTGGCCAGTTGTGAAGAAGGCTTCTTGTAGTCCTCCATGGACATGGACTCAGAGGGATTTGGAAAGTTCCTTAGTCAAATCATGCTGCAATCTTGTGAAATGTGCTAACTAATTCAAAGACCATAAGGCAAAGGACACTGAGGCAAAAACGTGCATCCTAAATCTGTCCAATGCCCTGAACTCTCTGTTAAGGGGATGGATAGAGGAGCTCTGCCCTGCCAGCTCCTTCTTTGTGGCTGCCACCACAGCCATAGCATCAACAGGAACTACCTTGCTCTCATGTGGCCTGTCTTTAGGTGGGGCAAAAAATGTATCAGTGCGATGGTGAATGGGTTCTAGAGTATTTGGTTCTTTCCATGCCTGGCAAGAGAGTACATGCTTCCTTTCAGGGAACCTCCTCAGTGGAATGGTGTGGAGAGGTATCCAAAGAGAAAGGAAAGTCCTTGATGGGGACTGTCTGGACACTTGCTGGGGACTACTGTCCCCGTGAAACAGGCCTGAGAGGACCAGAGCTTGGACCAGAAGGAGGCAGGGCTGCAGAATCTAAAGAGGATAGAGTAGATGAATCTCTTGGATGAGAGAATACCGTCTCTACTACCTCACAACCAGAAGGACCAGGAGATGCCATAGCTGGTCGCACTGGAGCTGGAGCTGCGGATGCTACCATGCCTTGATCTTGCCTGGACCCATGTCTCGAAGGGGAGTTGGACCCGAACTGTCCAACACCAAAGATCCAAGGGGCAGGGACAGCCCAACAACCTCAGAGGGGAACCCAGCCTCCCCCCAGACCCACCACTGATGCTTCAGCTCTGAGGGTCATCCTGGTCCAAAGGAATCAGTGCTAAACAAGTCAGGTAAACAGTTGGTGTTGCAACTGGACAAATCACACCTATTCACACCATTTTATCTGGCTCAGCCTTAACTCCGTCATGCATGGCTATTGGAACTTTACGTGCTAGCCTGATAACTGGAGTGTTCTCTGGGTCTAACTTCATGGAGTACACAACAGGAAGTTTGCTTAGTTTGTCTTTATAAAGATCAGCATAGGTAGAAAAAAATGTGCTGCGAAAAATTAGAGTAGAGGTCTTTTAAGCTAACATGGTGGACTTCCTTACTGAATGAAAGCAGTCCCATTTTCAAACTGTCTCTGAGCCCTAATGGTGACTGAATGTGCCTTTTGACTACATAAAATAATAAGTCATAGCTCCTTCCAGTAGAGTAACATGAAAGCACTACTGAGCCTTCAGTTTGAATTTTTTCACCTCCATAAGCAGCAAGCTTTGCACACCTTGCCAAATCAAGCCTTTCATCATGACACACTCTAGCAAATGTTTCTGCAGACATAACATTGCACTTGGAACCTGTATCAACTTTGAGCTTTTTGGGTTTGCCATTTATCCGAACAGTACAAAATACTTCATTCTTTGCCCTTAAATCTACTGCACTGACCATTTCATGAAGCACTGACACGTCATCAACATAAAGAGTAGGGTTGCAACTGTCTAACTGATCAACTAATTTCTTAAATTGTTCCCTTTTGATAAAAGAATGCAGGCCTTTTGATTTACAAAATCTTTTGAAATGATACCACTTCATTTGTGGCATTGCTGACCAAAAGCTAAACATTTTTCCCTTTTAGATTCATGACTTCCGCCACAATTATGACAGCTGGCAATGAAACTGGATTGGACCCTATGCTTTGAGTTGCTGACTCACTCTTGTGCTTCACTGAGACTGTGCGAACTCTGGAATTTACTAGAAAGTTCTGGGTTTACCAGTGAGTGCTGCAGGGGCTACAGTTGCTGCCATGTGCTTTTAACCAAGTGCTGCATACTATTAACACAAGCTATATATCACTGTGCCTTGTAGAGCTACCTCACTTTTGTAAGCATATTTGTGTGCTTTTAGGTGAGCTCATATATCTGACAAATCTCAGTGGCTTTATTCAAAGTTAAATTACACTCACAAAGCAAAATCTTTCTCGCAGCATCATCTTTTATGCCAATTCACCCCTTAAGTCACCAAATCTGCACGTTTTAGCCTTATTCCTCAGGTCAGTTATATATGCTGCAAAATTTTCACCAGGCTTTTGATCCCTTTTGTAAAATAAGTGCCTTTCCATAGTAACATTTGTTTGAGGGTTACACATTTCTCTAAATTTACGTTTTAAACACTCAGGGTCCTCCTTTCAGTCAGCCGGTACAACAATATGATGTTTTTCCCCCCTCTCCTGTATACATAGCAGGTGCATACTCAAATGAACGTTCCCTTTGTATGGCTTCTGACCCAGCTAAATTCAGTAGAATAAATGCCTTTGTATGGTCATCTTTATCAGAAAATGCAGCCTGTATGAAAATGTCAGCAATTTTACTGTCAAACACAAATAAATGCACTGGGCTTAAAAATTCATCTGCCATGCCCACAAAGTATATACAAACACACTGAAAAATATGGCTCTTGTAATTATGTACAAATAAACTGTTGTAATAACATTCAAATGCACAATAAACTCTTTGAAATACTATACTTTGCCAAATATGCTCTGTAATGGCTATACTCTGCGAAATATGCCCTGTAATGGCCCATACTTTTGCAAAATAGCTTTACTGCAACATTGCACAAACATACAAACACTTCCTACACTTCTGATAACTCGAATATCTTTGCTTAATATGAAAATACATGTGTGAAGATTGTGTGAAGATGGGTGAAGGCTGCCATCCCAGCCAGATAGAATTTTGGAGATCATTCTGTCATCTGTAAATATTAATGTAAACCACAGGCTGTTGTGTTAAATGATAAAAATAGTGTTACATGTGGAACTGGAAAATAATGTAACAACAGTGCACTCTACTGACCAAGTAAAGCATGGTGTGACCCTTTGATGTTAAAACTCGGAAACGGTAAGGCTAGAGTGAGGCATCCTGCCTATTGTTCTAAGGCCAGAGTTAATGGCCAGAAATTGCAAGCATAAATGTCTTTTATTGCTCTGGTTTCTGCCCAGATGTGAAGAATATAAATGTAGTTTCTGTTAGGCTGGCAATCCAGGGAAGTGTGAATAATGATGTAATGTGAAACAGGAATGTAATTTTAAAAACAGAGAGAATCAGAGAGCATTAAGCATTTTTGTCTTGACCATCCAACTCACCAGCACTGTCTTGCTCTATATGTAAGTTTATCTTAGATTTGTGTTTTCTCTTAGAAATGCGAGCCGCCATCTTTAATTACTGGAATACCCCCCTGGCTGCTGTGCATTCCTGGCCATAGCATCTTTAACTCTCTTCCCATTCTCCTATCCTGCTCTAAGATTAAGGGTCTACCTGCCTGGAGAATAAGGACCCCCACAAATATTACCAGCCACTCATCCTTAAAACTACTGAAACTTGCCATCTTAAAGTCAAAAACCCTGCTACCAAGGGAAGCAAGAAAGTATGTGTTCCCCAAGCCTAGCAGTAAAGTTGTAGTTTTCCTAACATAACTTCTATGTGTGTCATATTAAACATATATACTAACTATTAAATACATAATATACCAGTAATTTTAAAGTATTAAAACTAGTGACTTAGCCAGGATACACAGCAGCCATACCCCTCTCTACTCCTTAATAAACAAACTTTCCTGTCCATGTGCTGCCTCCTGCAGCTGTCATCACAGCCTTCCCTAAGTCTATAATAGCTATCTCCTATCTCTAGCTCAGCTGTAACACTATTTCCCTGTCCAGGTTGCTCCCTCTACTAGGCTTGTTTCTCATACTCATATCTCTTCTTTCCCTGTTAGAATCTCGCAATACATATCTCTGCTGTTTAAGACTGCTCTTACATTCCCTAATCGATCCACCAATTTGCTTAATAACTGCACTCAGCTATTCCCCCAACTATCAGTAACACAGAATTTCCAGCTCTATACTTACCCTTTCCCTCCTGGTAGCAACCCAGCTATCAGCAGCTCACAGATTGTTCTCACAGACCCTTCTTCCTTTAGTTGTCCCTAATCTCCTACTATTTCCCTATTCATCTGCTACTCATCCTAAGAGTCACCCTTCTACAATTTTTTCTCTATCCTACTCCCCTGTCTCTTCCCCCACTCAGTCTCTCTTCCACCTTCCTCTCAACCTAGCTCAACATGACATAACATTCTGATACTGGCTCACATATCTTGAACTTTAGCCACTAGCATATCCTACCTGCCCACTCCTATACTCCCCTCCTCTTATCCACCTCACATCCCTTTTCAATTTTATAAAACAGTGTAGCCCTGCGAGGTGTCATCTTTAATTACTGGAATACCCCCCTGGCTGCTGTGCGTTCCTGGCCATAGCATCTTTAACTCTGTAAGTTACTTTTTACTTTATTATTGCATATGATGACTTTTAGCTGGAGAATCACAAAAGCTTAGCTTGAGTGCTGTGAAACCTTACCAAAACTAGGATCGTCTAGGTTGTTTTGCTTACTTGTGCTGACTAATTGTGTTAGTAATGGCTACAGTGTATTTGCGCTTCCCACGTGGAGTTGATGTAAGCCTCCTCACTGTTTTGAGAAAGCACTGCAATATCCATTAGTACTGGCTTTCTTTTCTGAGGGCTGCTCGCAAAGGTCTAGTGGTTAGTGGCTTGCTGGGACTATGTTGCTTGATCCTTGCCTGCAACATACAAGTTGTCTAGTTAATTCTCTGTTGTCTAGGGGTTACCTTCCCTGTAGAGGCTCCATGTAAGGTGAGCACTTAGATAATACAAACTACCTCAGACTACACCGATACTGCTCACACACCTCTCCCATGCTAACTAAACTCTCTTTTAGCCTGAGGGAATCCTAGCTCTCGATACTACATAGAACTGAAGCAATTGCATTTTCAATCACTCCTAGTGCTTCCAGGTATTCCTCATGTAAGCTTGCATAGTGTAGCTTTTAATAGTAGATACTCTGAGACGCTGCATAGTGTAGCTTTAATAGTAGACACTCTGAGGCTTTAACTGGGTCTGCGCAGTTTCATTTTGTTTAAATTATAAACTGTGAGCGGGCTGGATAACTCTGTGCCTCCATACCTACACCTCAAGTATCAGGGTGGCGTTTTTTCAACATTGGGGTAAATCCTACTGGGCCAGAGCTGTGCTTTATACATATACGCAGTATATATATATATATATATATATATATATATATATATATATATATATATATATATATATATATATAGATTCTATATGCTGTGCTAGAGCTGAAACAACATGCAGCCTCCTTTTTTTTCTTTTTATAAGCGTACTAACAGTGTGGCGTCCTCAGAAATGGTGAAGAGCTTGCAGCATAGTTTTCTGTGAGTGGGCAGTTGCACATGTAGCTGTTCCTAGTTCTCAGTGATAAATGTAGGATTTTTATGCTTGAAAAATCGTACTATTGACTCCTATGCTATGTATAAATGGCTTATCTGAACTAAAGTGATTCCCCCTTTTCCTGTACTGTTGTGTGCACTTGTTATGACCTAATTAGAATTATATTCCTAAAATGTCTGCTTCTATCTGGTTTACTTAACAAACTGCTTAAGTGTCCCTGAACTATTTGGTTATATTATATATTACTTAGCAGAACATGACTGTAAACACTGTAATGCATTCCTAGCCTGTTTGTGTAAAGATACTAAGTACTGTTGCCTCACTCTTCCTAAACCTGTTTCTGCCAGTGCCTATTAGTATAGGAACCAGTCTGTATATACTGAGAGAACGCTATGTTAATGCCTGTTTCTACCAAGTGAATGATATGTTTTTGTTAGTGTTTTTCTCAGACTGAAATACCTGTACTATTACCCTAATTATCAATAGATGTTTTCTCATTCACTATATTTTGTTTTTTTTTTCTCTCTCTCTCTTTAACATATCCAACTTCCCATTCTCCTATCCTGCTCTAAGATTAAGGGTCTACCTGCCTGGAGAATAAGGACCCCCACAAATATTACCAGCCACTCATCCTTAAAACTACTGAAACTTGCCATCTTAAAGTCAAAAACCCTGCTACCAAGGGACGCAAGAAAGTATGTGTTCCCCAAGCCTAGCAGTAAAGTTGTAGTTTTACTAACATAACTTCTATGTGTGTCATATTAAACATATATACTAACTATTAAATATATAATATACCAGTAATTTTAAAGTATTAAAACTAGTGACTTAGTCAGGATACACAGCAGCCATACCCCTCTCTACTCCTTAATAAACAAACTTTCCTGTCCCTGTGCTGCCTCCTGCAGCTGTTATCACAGCCTTCCCTAAGTCTATAATAGCTATCTCCTATCTCTAGCTCAGCTGTAACACTATTTCCCTGTCCAGGTTGCTCCCTCTACTAGGCTTGTTTCTCACACTCCTATCTCTTCTCTCCCTGTTAGAATCTCGCAATACATATCTCTGCTGTAGCAACCCAGCTATCAGCAGCTCACAGATTGTTCTCACAGACCCTTCTTCCTTTAGTTGTATCCCGCTCCGTTCGCCCTGCGGGCTCACTCCGCTCCCCTACCCTGCCCCCAATTTCCACCCACCCCCACAACTCCTACATTTATTCTTCCCATCCCCCTCCCATCCTCCCTAAATAACCAATAGATATCTTTCCTCCTTACTCCTCCCACTTATAGTCAGCCCACTTACTTACATTCACTCTATCCACTTCCCTAATCAATTACATTCCCCACCCTTTCTTACAATTCTAAGAAAATCTGTTCCTCTTCCTAAACCCTCACTCCCATCCTCCCTAAATAACCAATAGACACCTTTCCTTCTTACTCCACCCACTTATAACCAGCCCATTTACTTACATTCACTCTATCCACTTCCCTAATCAATTACATTCCTCACCCCTTCTTACAATTCTAAGAAAATGTGTTCCTCTTCCTAAACCCTCACTCTTGCATAGCCTTTTTCTCTGCTCCACAACTATATATAATCTTTAAATAAATCAAATAACCAAAAAGGCTTAGGAACAACCCTGTGCAGATGGAAGTTTACAGCATTCAAAGTGTCTATTCAGATCAAACACAGAATTTGCTTCCAATTCAAAAAGTTCAATTTACAAATCACAGATTCTTGAATAAGTCCAAACTTTTATTTGAACACAAATAGCAGGTAAGTGCTTTCGCCAAAGAGGCTTCCTCAGACTTTATACAAACAATTAATTCAGCACACTCCATATATATATATATATATATATATATATATATATATATATATATATATATACACATCTTCAATTAAATGATGACATCATAATTAATTAATAGATATATATATATAAATTGAATTAATAATCAAAAATACTGCATAACTTAATAAAAACATTTCATTATTCCATACTTATAAAAACAAGTATATGTATTTAAAAACAATATATATAAAGCATGTATATATAAGAATGACATTTTTAAAAAGAAATTGATTAAAAACTACTAACAAACAATCTCCTATTCTTAAGGGCAGGTTTAAGGGGAATTTTATCATTTAGACCTGAGTTTATATGTGCCTGGAGTTTAATAATCCAATTGGAAACAACTTCTATGTTTGGTCTGAATTTTGGTTATTTGATTTATTTATCTGCTTGTCTTTGGCTTAGGAACACTAACTTCTTGGTGGTGCAAACTGTTATCATTTTTACATATAATCTTTCTCCCCTTGCACAAACATGCCTTTAATAGTCCTCCACACCCACCTGGCCCCCTGCCTCCTCCTTCTTTTACTAATTCCCTTATGCTATACCACTGCATTGTCCTTCAATGCCTGCCCAATTCTACCTACAAAAATAACCTCCATACGCTCCAACTTTTACCCTTACTCTAACTCTCACTTCCACTCTATCTCCCCTTCCCTCTTCCAGCCTAAGCCTCTACACCTATGCCATACTAAAATCTTTTCCACCTTTGCTACAAAACAGACACATAAACTAATCTTAGATCTTCCTAAATTCTTAGTTTTCAAATACAAATGGCTCAAGATTAACTCCTTCAACAACCTAGTCTTAGCCAGTGATATCCACCCCAACCCCGGTCCCAATACCATTATTAATGCCTCCTCCCTTCCTGTACTCCCATCCCCTACAACTCCATAAAAATCTTCACAATTAACGAACAGAGTCTCAACAACAAAGTCCATCAATTTCAAGCTTGGCTAAGCCATAACAAACCAGACATCCTAGCCATCTCTGAAACTTGGCTTAAACCCCATATGTCTGATTCAGAGATCCTGCCCCCAGGATTTCACATCCTTAGAAATGACAGATTAAATAAAAAAGGTTGGGGCACTGCCTTAGTCTACTCTGACCTACTCACCTTAATTCCCCCTACAAATTCCAATTCCTCAATTCAATAACACTGAACTTACAGCTGGACTACTAAAATTGAACAAACATAAAAACATCTGCTTTATTGCTCTATATATATCTCCTGGTAACAACATCTCTATCCTCGAAGATATCCTCCACTGGGCATCTACTAACATTAAATACGAAACCTACATTCTAGGTGATGTAAATATTGACTGGAACAAGGTCAATAGTCCCTCTCCATCAATATCCATTAACCTCTATAACTTCACTCAAAAAATCTATCCTATCGCTCGACCTAACAAAACTAACCCCCTGGATCTACTATTGACTGGATTCTAGTCTCTGATCCAAATAAAATAAGTAAACTCTGGCACAATTCCTGATTCCATTAGTGACCACTTCCCAGCTTTCATTCAATGTGCAACTAATTCTTCTCCTCACCAGCACCAATACATTCTTACTCGCAACCTTAGTAACTTTAACTCCACAGCCTTCTCTAATATGCTTAAACAAATGGACTGGCAAATTCTAAAAACTCTCCCACTTGACAGTGCTACAGACTACTTCAACTCTGTCTTCCTAGACACCCTAAATTCTGTAGCCCCACTAAGAAACAAAAGAATAAAAAGTAATATAGTTCCTTGGCTATCCAAGCATACTAAACAAATTATGCTTCAAAGACAAATTGTGGAAGCTTTACCAAAAAAATAACCTGCCAAATACCTTCCTTCAGTATAATCAACTTCATAACCATGTGAAACAGCTAATCACCAAGGATAAAAAAACCTTACTATATTAGGCTCCAGTCTAATAACAACAAAAACCCTAAGCAATTCTGGAAATCTATTAATTCACTTCTCAATCCTGGCTCCAAGAATAATCCCTGTCCTGACCCTAGTAAATCAGACCTTGAAATCAGCTCAGATTTTAATTCATTTTTCATAGAAACAATATCAAACCTAACCAAGACATTCCCCAACAACAACCTTCCAGTCTCTCACTCTTCCCCATCTAATTCCCCCTAATAATCACTCCCTTATGTTCAACCTCAAACCTGTCTCTACTAACTTTATAAAAAAAGTCTATGCAAACTTAAACCTTGCTCTAATGCTCCTGACAATAATCCCCTCCTCTTTCCTAAAATGTGCTGCTGACGGTATAGCTCTCCCAATCAGCATCATTATTAACAGATCTTTAAAGGAATCATATGGCCCAAACTCTGGCTCACAGCTTATATTCTTCCTCTCCACAAAGGAGGCAAAAACACCAATATTTCAAATTTCCGCCCTATTGCACTACTCTCACCAATCTCTAAAATCCTTGAAAAGTGCATTCACCTCCAACTTATGCCTTTTCTAACCCAAAACAATCTTCTTACACCTACCCAACATGGCTTCCGCCTAGGCCACAGCACCATAACCACCTACTGTCTTTCCTAGAAACTGTCAATCAAGCCCGAGATTCTGGACACTTGGTCTCTACTGTATTGCTAGATTTGTCCAAAGCTTTAGATACTGTTTCCCACAAACACCTCCTCTCTCATCTCTCAAATCTTCATCTCTCACCAAGCACTTTATCCTAGTTCTCCAGCTACCTATCAGACAGATCACAGTTAGTCAAATGGAAAAACTCCACCTCCCCCTTCTTAGCTACTCCTACTGGTGTACCTCAGGGATCTATCCTAGGGCAAATGCTTTTTAACATCTTTATTAATAACTTTCACTCTGCAATTCCTGATGCCAAAATCATTCAATATGCAGATGATTCTACCATGGTCTGCTCTGCCTCTAACCTCTCTGAATTGTCCACTAAAACTCAAACTGCTTTTTCAACCACCAAAAACTGGATGGGCCAAAACCACCTCTCTCTCAGTGCTAATAAATCTAAAATTTTACTGTTCCCCCAACAAAGACTCATTCCTATAACAAAGATACTTTCAGAGTCCTGAGTCAATCCAACTCACCTATAGAAGTGGTTCCATCCGCCAAATTACTCGGCATTACTATAGATGAATACCTCAAGTTCAACATCCACATTCTGTAAAATATTAAGAGAACCCACCAAAAACTTGGTATGCTATACAGGAATAATCACTTTCTCTCACACTCTACTAGGCACACTCTGGCCACTACCTATATTCTGCCCTCCTTACTATACGGATCTCCTCTCCTTACCAGCCTGTCCTCCTCTATCACCTCCAAACTAGAAAACTGCTATAATAAAATCTCTAAATTTGCCACCAAATCCAAACATTCCACCCATCATTGCCGCAACCTGCAATCTCTGAATTGGCTAGAACTCCCAAACTACCTAAACTACCTCCAACTCACCACTGGTTATAGACTCATATTTCACCCTTCTAAATGTCCAACTCTAGCTAATATCCTTCCCCCTTACTCCTCTAATAGAACTCTCAGATCTGAACATCAAAACTTGATAGCTATCCATAAGCCCAAACGTCCTGCTGGCCAACTCTTCCTCTCTTTCTCACTAGGTAAAAAATGGAGTTCTCTCCCCTCCACTCTAAGAACTATACCAAACTCAGAAAACTTCAAAACCAAGCTTTTCAAACACCTGCCCACTAAATGGAAATGTACCTGCCTTCACCCTACCTAAATTCTCCCAACTACTTGCCCATAAAATGTTTTTGTTTCTTCTCTCCCAGGTTCCTAAGCTCTCTAAATCTCCCATAGCTTGTTTTTCTATGACTGTATCCAAGCTCTCTTCAATTCTTAGAGCTACCTAACCCTCATCACAACTGTGTAAATATTGTAAATAGTTTCATACTTTAAATGTGTGCTTGCAAATGTTTTATATTTCTACTTTAAAGGTGTGTATGTAAAGTGTTTTCCCCACATACTATGCAATGAGTGCTCTCATAAATGAACCTATATAACCCTTAAGATCATCTACAATGATGTTTGTCTGACTATTGTGCAACACTGTATATACCTTTGTTACAATTTGTTCTAGATAATGTATCTTTACATTTCTGTATTACTATATCTGTACTGTATACTGTATTTGGAGCGTTTCTCCCCAGGCCTCCACTGAAAACGGGTCCCTTGGGCCTAGTGGACTTCCCCATTAATCCAACTGGAAATAAATAAATAAATAAATAGAAACTAGAAAGATTAGACTGTGTTTTTCTGTGATATCAGAACTACTGAATTATTTTAGAACTGCGGTGGTGGTGCTGCGGTAGCGTTGTCGTCTCACAGTTAGACGTTGCCCATTCGATTCTCAGTTAGAGAGTCTTCTGTGTGGCGACATGTGTGAATGGGTGTTCCTTTGTTGAAGGTTATGCGTTAGGCCCGGCAAGCCAGCACATAAAAATCTACTGCCAATCATTAGCGGACCAGAGTTCCACTGTGGCGACCCCTAACTGGGAAAAGCCGAAAGACACAAACAAACTACTGAATTATTTTAAGTATTTCTCTGTGATCTCTGAACTCTTGACTAGCACTGTGTAGTAAAAAAGTACTGTCTTGTGTTTTGACTAGTTATTATTAAATATTTTTAAACCCTTTCAACTCTGGCTGTTTTTGTAGAGATAATTTAAGCTTTTTAGAGTACTTGCATGCCTTTGGTAAAATTGTACAAAGTCACTCCAATAGCTTTAGCCCTGGGCTATACTACCAACTGGATAATAATATTGCACAGTAATAATTGAACACCCTTTTAAGGGCCTTTGAGAAGCTGATAAATATTAGTGGCGTGGTGGCAGCTGGTACTACCGTAGAGTCTGGGAGAAAGGGGCACAGCTGGAGAACCTGTGCCTGCCTTTCCCAGGAGTGTCTGTGTGGTTGTATAAACTCTTCTCTAAGTGTGTGTGTGTGTGTGTGTGTGTGTGTGTGTGTGTGTGTGTGTGTGTGTCAGCTACCTGGGCAGGGACGTGAAGCACTGGCTGGACAGAGATGGTGCTGGAGGTTTTAGCTTGCCCACTAGGCTGAGATCTGGACCCTATAGCTGTGCCAGTGGGGAGTATTATTGGGGACCTGGAGAGTGAGGGAGCGACTGACTGTGATCTCTGTGTGCTCTTAAGAGAAATTGCACTTTGCTGTGTGTTTTTGTTATCCTTTCCTCCTATATGAGAAGCCTCTCACTGGTGTTAGTGGTGAGGATTGAGTTTCCTTGATTGCTGGGCCAGGGCATGGGTGTCACAACATGCTTTGCAAAAATGCAGTTGTTTCCCCTTATTTTATTTGTTTTATGCAATTTGGACTTTATTTCAAACATTTTCTGTAGTAATTTAGATATTTTTATCAATATTATACATATTGGTTCATGCAAATATCATTTAGAACATTCTGTATGCCCCGTTTCATATTTTACAAAAAAGAAAGAGTGCTGAGCAAGTTTTAATATCTGAAATTCATTTCTGACCTGTTTTGCGAAGTTTGCACATTTTAGGGATGATCCACTCCTGTATATTCCTCCATTTTTAAGCAAGTCCCTTAAGTCATTTTAGCCATGCATCCTCTAACTTCATGCCCTTTAGGTATGCTGCTTCTAACTCCATGTCCTTTAAACATACAAATTCTGGCACCATGTCACTCATTGTTCTCTCACATTAATGACAATCAGGCGAGGAGTTTCATTTAGATGCTTTAATACACAGAAACACATCAGGATGGATAGCAGCATTATAAAGTATGAACAAACTCATTAAAAGACAGACCTTACATACATACATGCTTACATCTCGATAGCTAACTACAAAACGGCAGTTGGGCTCACACTTGTGCAGTATTTATACACTTGTGCAAGCCCTTGGATAGCTTCTTAGAGGTACATACACACATACTGATCTACAGGAAGCATGTAGGGTAGAAGTATGTAAATTGTTACTAAATAGTGTAAAGAAGAGCAGGCCCAGGATAGAACCCTGTGGCACTCCCAGAGTGACTGGCTATAGTGGGGAGAGATTTTGTTGCCATTTGACAGCTTGCTGCCATCTGGCAAGATAGTCATGGAACCATGTTAAAGTAGAATGGCTGATCTTAAGGTTTGAAAAGACTGTTATTAGTTTGTTATGGGACACAGTATTGAATGCTTTGGATAGGTCAAGAAAGATTGAGGATACTAGTTTGCCTTCATATCTGTCCTGATTTACTGTGTTGATAAAGGACATCAGGGCAGTAGTTGTGCTGTGTTTAGGTGTGAAACCATGCTGAGTATTAGAAAGAAGATTGTTGGTTACAAGGTAGTTTATTAGTTGAGCGTGAATACATCTCTCTAAGATTTTTGATAGAGGGGATAGGATTGCAATGAGATAGCAGTTGGATAGTTCTGTTGATCTTCCTCCTTTATGTATTGGAATGACATGAGTTATTTTCCAGATAGTTGGCATTTTTTTGTTTAGAGATGGAACAATTGATAAGGATGGATGCAGGGTAGGAGATGGCTTCTGCTGAGATTTTGAGGTACTTGGCTAGTATTTGATTAGCAGCTAGGGTTGTTAGCATTTCTATAGATATTTTTTTATAGTTTCAGTAGGGATGTGTTGGAAGGGGAAGGTACTGTAATCCTGATTTGGTGCTGAGTAGGGGGGGTGAGCATAAAGATTTATTGTTGTTTGTAAGGGCTAGAATGGTTTCTGTGAAATATTTGTTAAATTGTGTTTCAGTACTGTCTACAGTATTGTTGGTTGATGGTGGAGGTGTACTAGCTTGGCCAGGGTGCAGGATATTTTTTTATAGCTGACCAGAATTTTTGAGGATCTTTTTGGTGTTTAGTTTGGGTGTAACTGTAATAGTTTATTTTATCTTGTATGATTTGTTTTTTGGCTTTGCTTCTTAGTTTCAGATACACCTGTTTATTTGCTGATGTTTTGATAGTGTGACACATTTCCCAAGCTTTGTCGCTTATTTTTAGTAATGATCTAGTTTCCTTGGTTAACCAGGGGCATAATTGGGCTTTATTCTTATAGTTCTTGGAGGAGTAAGGTTGTCTTTGAGCCTAAGGAAGGTAGAATAAAAAAAACTGTATGGCTACCTCTAGGAGGAGATACATGAAGGGTGATCAGTTTTAGGGTGTATATAAATTGCTTAGAGGAGAAGTTTCTTTTGTTTCAGATTTCTTGGTAAGTGTTGAGGTTTACTGGATTTAAGTGATGTATAAGCAGGTAGATTGGGTAGTGGTCACTGAGAGTATCTGAGAGGCACCCTGACTGTAAGGAGAGGGTGGGTCTGTTTGTAAGGGTCCAGTCCAGGATAGATTGCTTTTTAGATGTTTTGTTGACCCTAGAAGGGAGATGAATTATTTGTGAAAAGCTGTGAGGATTTATGTGATTAGTTGGGCTGTTGGAGCTGCACGTGTACCAGTCTATGCTGAAATCACCCATAATGATATATTCTAGTGGGAGGGTGTATGATGTCCACTGGAGAATGTGTTCTATGGTGAAGAAGTTGTTACCAGGGGGAATGTAGATGCTAACTATGTTTAAGTGTTTTCTAGAGTTAATTGTTACTTTGGATAACAAGATTGCTGTATTATTGAAGTCTGGAGTATTAAGATTTGTGGTAACTAGGCTGAGATTGTTTTTTGAAGAGAATAGCTATTCCTCCTCCTTTTTTGTTTGCCCTGTCTAATCTAAGAATATTATATCCTGATGGGATAATTTCATTATTGGTGATGTGTGGTTTTAGCCAGGTTTCTGTTATTATGCAAGATATGCTATCCTGCTTGGATTTCTTTGTTTCTTCTATGATGTCCTCATCTGGAGTTCCTGGTAGCAATAATACAATTGGGTCATCTTGTTTAATATCGCTGGGTAATGCAGCTGATTTATGGACAGAAAGGGAAAGAAAGTTTGCATCCAGGGACCCATGGTCAAGTGATAAGACGGATCAATTTGCAGTTAATTTTGTTCAATTAGAATGTTTGTTGGTGAAGTTGCATTATTCTATGATACCAGACTTTTGGAGAAATATCTTAGTTTGGATATTACTCCATGAGGGCTGAGAGTGGATAAACTACCCGCTTCAGAATTCTCAGAGGAAAAAGCGGATTTGATGGAGGAGTGGAAAAATATCGCTTTACAATGTACAGCGGGTTGGTTAAAGGTGCTCGTCATAAAGAATACTCACACTCTTGATAAAGCACGAAGCTCTGTATTACAGCTACAAGAGGAGCTTAAGATGGAATTATCATGGGATGTTTTTTCGAAACGTATGCAAGAGGTGGCTCAACGTGTTAACAAGATGGAGGAGGAGGTTATCAAACGGAAACGTGGCAAGTTGGAGAGGGATATAAAGGATTATCAAAACAATCTTATTTTTCAATGGCAACAGAAACCACGTAGAGGAAGGTCCTCCTTAAGGAAGTCTGGGTCCACATCTAGTGCATCACGAGATTCTTCATTCTCTTCATCAGAGGCAAGTGCTAGTTCAAAAAAGAATGTTTCCTTTGAAGATGTAAGGAATGACGGGGCTCCACAGGGTCATTTTATCATACAGGAAAATGGTACATCTTCCAGTTCAGATAAAAGCAAGAAGGGACGGAGATGGCAAAATAAAAGAAAATGACTGTGTTTTTTCTCATCTGAACCAGCACAATTTTTCTCAAAGGGACATTCATGTGGGGAGACACACGGGTAATGTTATTCCCAACCGTATTAGTGACTTTAATGATGTTTTCTTTAATAGCACAACACCTTCTACTTTAGGGGAATTTCATGAAAGTAATCAATTGAGTGTCATCAATTTATCTGATTTAAATTTAGATATGCACATGTATAATGTTTTTTTGAAAGGCATGAAATTCATACCCACGTTTCTTCCTATGTTAGGGGATATTTTACCTGAAGTGGGTCATTTTTGTAGGAAGCTCAATTTAAGAGTACATTATGGCAACAAACCCAAACGGGTGGAAATAAACGTAGAGGATGATTCTTTACTGAATTTATCCATTTACGAAAATGAATTTTGTGAATTTTTTGTTGATGATTCTTATGTGAATGAATTTGCCGATGCACATGCAGTTGAACATATAGGAGAGGGATATACTACCGGCTATGGCAGACTTGTTGTTCCCAATGTTCCTAGTTTTAGTTCTTTTTGTCCCCCAGAATTTCGGCAGCAATTAATTTGTTTGGAAAAACCCTGTGTAAACAAATACAGATAGAAGTTTTGCAAGGTTCCAAGAAAGTTTAATCTTAATAAAGAAGAACGGGAAACAGTAAAATTCTTGCGCACTTATGTTTACTTACAGGCAGATAAAGGAGGCAACTGGGTTATCATGACAAAAGAAAAATAAATGCAGATGGCCCATGCCTTGTTGTCAGATGACAAAGTGTACCAAGAATTACATATGTCCCTTTTAGACAGCTTTAATAGTGTTCTTTTGGAATTACTTGAGCGGGGTGAAAGATTGAGATTCTTCACCCCCCAGGATGTGAACAAATTGTTTATTAAAAATCCCAGGTTAGCAAGATTTTTTGTAATTCCAAAGATGCATAAGGATATGTTGAAACCACCTGGTAGGCCGACAGTTTCGGGGGTGGGTTCTTATTTACAGAATATGGAGACATTCTTAGACGCACATCTAAAGAATTTTATGTTAAAGGTCCCTTCACATATTAGAAACAGCAAAGACTTTTTGGATTTAATAGGTGGTATGCCATGGCAGGATGATTTCTATTGGGCATGCTTGGACGTTAAGTCATTGTATACTAATATCAGTACTAAATGGGGCTTAGAGGCATGTGCTAAAATCATGGGAGAGGGTCCAAAAACTTCTTTTGTCTTACAGTTGCTAGAATTTGCTTTGACTCATAACTTTTTTGTTTTTGGAAATCAATATTACTTGCAAAAATCAGGTACGGCAATGGGGGTGGCATTCACACCCTCATATGCAAATATTTTCATAGGGTTTTTGAAGACAAGCATTTGTACTGCAATAGTTTTCTTAGGCAGCACGTGATGGTTTTCAAATGTTACATAGATGATTTAGTGTTTATTTGTCGGGGGAGGAAAGAGATTTTGGTGTTTTTGTAGATGAGTTGCATCAAAATGTGTTTGGCCTTGAATTTACCTTTAGAACACATAGGGAAGTCATACAGTTTCTGGATGTCGAATATTTGGTGGATGAAAGACACAGGATCTCTTATAGACCATTTACGAAGGTGACCGCAGTGAATAATTTTCTTTTTGCTGACAGTATGCACCCTACTCATTTGTTGAGGGCTCTTCCCCATGGAGAATTTAAACGTATTGCCAACAATGCATTCGACAAATCACAGCTAAAGGGAGAATTTGCCAAAGTCAGACAAAAGTTGTTAACAAGAGGCTATCCTGCGGCTGTTGCAGATGAGGCTGAAAGAAAAGCATTTGGGTTTACACAGTTAGTAGGTGATCCTAAACAGAGGAGAACAGGGAGGAGATCTTGGGTCAGAGAACCAAGAGAAACAGCAAAGGATATATTTTTTGTTAATAAATACTCGAATTTTTCTTGGGTTATTCATGAATTAGTTATTCGTTTTTGGCCCATGATCAAACAAGACAGTGAGGTAGGACATCATTTTCTTGATAAGGTTACTTTTTCTTTTGGCAAGTTTCTCAATTTAAAAGAGATTTTGAACAACAGTCCACATGGATATTTAAATCAAAATAAGGGTTCCTTTGCATGTGGCAGATGCAAGGTGTGTAGTAGGATAAGGAACTTAGATGGCGAAAGAATAAATGGCAAAAGGTATAATTCTTGTGCTCATTTTAGCTGTGATACTCCAGGGGCAGAATATATTCTAGGGTGCAATTTTGCATCGCCTATGTGGTATACAGGCCAGCCCAAAAGACCAGTAAAGAGAAGGATTATGGAACACTTGGGTGACATCAGAAATGCCATAACTGATAGCCCGGTAGCTCTTCATTTTTATACCAAGCATGGGGGTCTATGGATAGTTTAATTTTCAGTGCGCTAGCCAAGGGATCAGGGCAACTAGGTTTTGATCTAGTGAGGGAGCTGGTGAGAATGGAGACTAGATATATCATTAATTTTGATACAATGTGGCCCAATGGTATGAACACTGAATTAGATTTAAATGTTTGATTTGAGTTCAACAATTGTGCATTGTCATAAGTTGTAAATACACCATATTTAATGAATGTTTATGAGTAAATAATGATATATTAATTATTTAACATTATATGAATTTTCACAGAAGTGTAATTTTATATGTTGGTTTTATTAAGTGGTGAATTTCATACATAAGACATTAGCGTAGGTATGCAGATGTTAACTTCACAAGCTTCAGTCTGTGGCAAAATTTTGGGAAACTACATTTGAGTGGTAATTCAATTCCAATGTGTATTTGGTAATTCAATTTGTATTTGTTAATTGATTAATTGATTGTCTTATATAATTTGACATCCTTGATGGTGAAGTTATCCTTTGAAGGCTTGGTTAAGCCGAGGTACTTGAATCACCAGTAAAGAGTTGATGTCTTCACCAATGTCTCTGGTGTGATTTTTTTTTTCTCAACTTTTGTATCCTGCTTGGATTTATTTGTTTCTTCTATGATGTGTGGTTTTAGCCAGGTTTCTGTTATGATGCAATATATGGAGAGTATAAAGCAATAGTTGCATGTGTTTCTTGTACTTTGTTCAGGATACTTCTGGCATTCATGTTAAGTAATAATACATTAGCTCCTTTCCTGGGGAGGTTAAAGAAACTTTGTGGTTGAGAAGGGGGTTGGAAATTTGAGTGAGCAGTGTTTGTTTTGGGTCCAGGGTTAGGGTATATATCTCCACTAAGGATGAGTTGAGTTGCAATGTGTGTAATTAGTTTTAGGAATTTTGTCTTTTAGCTTTTCCCAGTTTGGGGTCGCCACAGGGGATCACTGGTCCACTTATGACTGGCAGTGGATTTTTACAGTGCCGAGTTGCCAGCCTGGTGCCCAACCTTCAGAGAAGGCACACAGACTCACGCACCCACCTGCATGTCTTTTAACATTCAGTCGATCACAGGGAGGACATGCAGACTCCACACAGAAGGAACTCCAGCCGAGAATTGAACCAGTGAGCCTCTTGCTGTGAGGTGACAACGCTAACTGCTGCATCACCCCGGTCGACATAGTTTTAGGAATTTTGTAGTAAACATATTATATTTTTGAGAGCTAGTTGAAAAAGGTTTATGAGCAAGAATAGTATATGATAACTGATTAATGAGTCTAGTGTTATACATGGAAGGTGATATAAGAATGGTGATGGGAATTATTTTTGGGGGGATGGATTAGTGTGAGTGGTCATTGATAAGTTTAGATGGGTGTGATAGGAAGGGCAGTGGGCAGAAACTGCAAGGAGGAAGAGAAGAGAGGTGTATAAGATCAGCATGTTGATGTTGATGTGAAAGATTTTAAGGGACTGTTTTAGAGTATCTGAGCATTGGAAGTTTATATAGTTATGGGATGAATGGAAATTAATTTTGGTTTGGGATTTATATTTTTGTGCAATATCTGGGTGCTGGCTGTTTACTTTTGTGGGCAAGTGGCCTTAATATATTAATTTTGCTGTAATAATAGTGAGTGTGGAGATCAGTGAATAGTGATTTGTGATTGATGCAGTTGGAAGGATCTGTGACTATGGCTAGCAGGACATAGCCATCTCAGTATCTAAAGCTTTTCCAGATTACTTGGCCCTTCCACTTTCATCCACAATGTTGTGCAAATATTGACACTTCCCCAGATTTGCTTTACCATGTGCAAGTTGTGCTTGTGGGTATAAATGCCCCCAGGCTACCATATCTATTTTTAGCACATATTTGATGTTGCACATTCTGAACAGAATCTTTTAGTATCTTCTTCTGGTCAATGCCACCTCAGAATGTTCAGTCTTAATAATTGTTTATTAATTTCATTAACATGTTATTTGTTAGGAGAAAGAGTCAAAGCTTGTGTGATATATAATGTTTTAGGTAAAAGAACCATTTTTATTAACTGAAGTCTGTCTTCCAAGGCAATAATAAGATTATTCCATTTAGATATATGATTATTTATTGTATTCCACGGTGGTACAGCGGTAGCTTTGTTACCTCACAGCAAGAGGTTCTCCCGTTTGATTCTTGGCTTGGCTTGGGAGTGCCTTCTGTGTGGAGTCTGCATGTCCTCCCCATGGTTGGGTAGCATTCGAAAGACATGCGTGCGTAAATGGGCATGCCTTCATTGAAGGTTGGGCATTGAGCTGGCACCTCAGCGTTTCATAAACATCTACTGCCAATCATTAGTGGACCAGAGTTCCGCTGTGGTGACCCCTTATCAGGAAAAAGCCAAAAGACAAACAGGATATACAATTATTTATTGTTTTTATGATATTTTAGAGACATATTACAATGAATCATGAATCCTATCTTACTACTGATAACAAATCTCAAATTTTGTCTTCTATTAAAACACTTCTTGATCATACCACTAGTGAACATTTACATGAAATTTTTATACAGAGCTTTTTAACCTCAAACAAAATAACTAAATTTAATAGACAAGTTGTTGTTGTTTTTCTTTTGGATTTTCCCAGTTAGGGGTCGCCACATCGGAACTCCGGTCCGCTAATGATTGGCAGTGGATTTTTATGGTGCTGAGGTGCCAGCCCGACACCCAACCTTCAAAGAAGGCACACCCATTCACACATGTCTTTCGAATGCCACTCGATCATGGGGAGGATATGCAGACTCCACACAGAAGGCACTCCAGCCGAGAATTGAATGGGAGAACCTCTTGCTGTGAGGCGACAATGCTATCGCTGCACCACCGCAGCTTCAATAAGATAAATTGTTGGAGATGCTTACAAGATTGCAGTGCCAGTTTGGTTACATATTTTTGATTGTCCTTCTCTAAATCTTTTTTTGTATAATATGAATGATTTTCTTGAAGGCTTTATTATCATTATCTAAGTTTTTAGTACTATTTAATGTTTGTGATAGCTGTGTTTGAAAATTGATAATCTTTCTTTATTATGGACCATCCTTGCAGTAGCAAGAAAATGTATTACCAGGAAATGGAGAACAACCATCTCACCACCTTTTGGAGATATTTTGCCCTCATTGAAAGAGACAGCTTTTAGAGAGACTAAAATAAAAGAACTTGGGATTCATCGTAAGCCATTTTCTAATTATCCTTGGATGAAAGTATTACCTCTTATTGACTTTTAGCAACAGAATTTGAGTTGAAAAGTGAGATTCTTCTGTTGGACCTTTAATAATTCCATTTAAAGTTTTCATTGTACACAGTTCAATTTGTTTCTTATATATATTTTAATTATTATTATATTATTGTGTTAGTTGTAAAATGTATTGCCTAGTAACATCCTTTGAAGCTATGACTCTATGAATCTTTTTTTAAAGAGCACTAGAACTTTCTTCGATCAAAAAAGTGTTCAGTTTTTAGAGCAGTTCTTTTAAGTTTTCTGCTTCATATCTTTTCAGTGCATCCCTCCCCACCCCCTTGCATCTACCATTTTCTTTTTATATTTAGCAATATTTCTAGCAATTGCTGTGCCATTTTACCATCTATTATTCTGTATCTTTTCTCAATATCGTATTATTGGAGGAAAATTAAAACTGGCAGCCAGTGTCAAAGAATATTTCTCCCTATTCATGTTTATATGTCCTTGAGAATTTTAATGTGTACTTATGATGTCATGAATAAGGACATTGAGTTCATCAGCCATTTCATCATGCTGTAGCATCAGTTGTAGCTACATATCTCTCCAATCCAAGGGAGATATAATGACTGTACACTTCACTTTGGTCTTCAAGGCTGAGTAACTTCCATTTCTGACATTGTAGCTGCTTTGACTTTGCCCTTGATTCCATAGTTGAATGTCTAACTTCCAAATCTGATGTTGTCCTTTTTTATTTTTTCCTGAACTACTGGGTATTGCATCCGATCTCAGATCCAACTCGGCCACATTTACTAGCTTCTCAGATCCAACTCTTAAACTCCTCCCTCTACCCATAATGCTCCAGTCAACCTGCTATACCTCAGATCTTGTTTGCCAGCATATCATTACAGACAGGGATTCTTCTCAGAGATATTTTTTTGGGTATTTCCTGGCTGTAAGTTCAATTTCCTAATTTTTTTGCTAAAACTTCCTTTTTTTTACTTCATCCACCTCCCTTACCTAGTCTCTTGAGTGCTTGAGTACTTCTTTGCAGTAGTTTTTCCCTTTCTCTTCTGCCATAAGGTAGCTGTTGGTACCATTGTTGGTACTTTTCCTCCTTTTCTCTACCCTCTAGAGGGTATTTTCTTTACCTGCCAGTGTTGGTAGCCTAAAAAAAAAACACAAAACAAAAACTTTCTTTTCTTTTTCCTTAGACATGGCTGAGAAACCAACGGGTTTCAAAAATACACTTCCTGTGGGCATAAGATCCCTAACTCTGATGCCTACTGGGAGCATGTCTACTGTGTCAGAGCTTCTCATTTAAACACAGACTGCTCCATGTGTGCAACTTTTAATCCAGGGCCCTTAGCAACTGTAGGAATAAGTTAGTGTTAAAGGAATTAATACCACATTCCTCTTCATCATGTTCTTTTACTCCAGGGGCTCAAACCCTGTAAAGTCATCTAAAGCCTTTTTGGAGGAGAAAGAATCATGGAAGCGGTCTCTAACCCATTCTCCAAAGTCTACTCCACCTTCATAGCATCCTCCAAAGATTCAAAAGAAATCAGATATGAACTCCTCAGATCCGAAACTAAAACAGTCAGATCCCATGTCCTTATATCCAACAACTTCTCAAACAAAGTCACCAAGAACCCAGTCTCCAGGGTTCTCTTTAGAGCCTATTCCTCCTCAGATCCATTCTCCCTTCCTTCAGGAGACCCAGAGGAGAGAGTCTTGGCCCCAGTCCACCACCTCCTCCATCAGGTCCTCCAGGAGCTTTCAGAAGCATAAGTGGATAGGATGATGAGGAGGTTTCTCAGAACTCAGATTTAGATGGGGATTATCCCAGCTTCATCTCTCATCAAATCTGTGAGCCTCCCTTCTACTTCCCATGCTGTGACTTCTCCTTCTTCAATCTGACCAATGATTTCAGAGCCTTTGGATCAGACACCTGAGAGCATTGAAGTCAAAGACAGCTAAATCTTTAACTCTTCCTAACCTAGAATTCAGTACTATCATTATTAAGATGAAGCATCATTTTGTAGTACATAGTAGTCCGCACAAAGTTATTTATGACAATGGCAGGCAGTTTACAAGCCAACAGTTCAAACGATTTGCCGATGAATGGGATTTTATTTATGTCACAAGCAGTCCAGAGTACCCGCAGTCCAATGGTTTGGCAGAATGTGCAGTTCAAAGTGCAAAGCAGTTACTAGAGATGTTAAAATGAGATAATAGTGATAGTTTCCTGAATCTCTTAAATCTCAGAAATGTTCCCTGTGATAAACATCTTGGTTCACCTGCTCAGAGACTTCTATCGAGAGAAACCAGAACCACATTACCAATCAGTAGTCAATTGTTGGTTCCATGTGTCAAGAACAACAGATCAGTGAAAGCCAATCTGTTGAAGAAGTGCCCATCCCAGAAGTCCTACTATGATAAGACCAGCAAACCACTCAATCCATTATGAGAAGGAGAAGTGGTAAGGATGCAAACGTCCAAAGGTTATGATCAGATGGGTGTTGTGAAGACTATTGCTCCAGAGCTGAGATCATACATTGTGGAATCTCAAGGAGCAATCTTTAGGTGGAATCAGAAACATCTGACACCAGTGTCTGAGCTTATACCACAGCACAAAGCCTGTGAGAAAGACTCTTTATCTCAGAGTGAGTTGTCCGGTGTTCCAATTCCAGAAGAAGTTCTAGGGGACATTCTTTTTCCTGTGATGACTCCAGAAGTTCCTGATACGAGTTGTGAACCGCATTATGTCCCTGTTGCTAAATTTGGTCCAAACTGTTATGTTACGAGATATGGTCGCAGTTCTAAACCCTGTAACAGATATGAACCAACTTGGACATGAATAAGAAGTTATGTACCTACCATAACGTTCCATGTTAGTTGTTTTCATCTCGTCTTCTTTCTTGCTGGATGGGTTCAGAGACGATCCTTGGCTCCGACTCAGCCTTTTACTAAAGCTCGAGAGCTATTTACTGGCTCGAGGCCTCCCCTTATCCCACAATGCTAGGCGTCAGATATCCAGATCTCGTTTGGTAGAGCTAACACCATGGAAAAAAACACATGTTCCCACCACAAGGTTTACCTACAGTGCTACAAACAGAGGAGGACGTAACCTAAAAAAAGAGTCAACCATAGGAAGAAGGCCTCAAAAGGGATTCTTCTCAGTGCTAACCAGGCTAGGGGGATGGAGGGTGGGATGCGAGAAAGAAGGCGAGATGAAGACAACTAACATGGAACATTATGGTAGGTACATAACTTCTTAATGTTAAGTTGTCTATCTCACCTTCATTCTTGCTGGATGGGACAGCGTTCCTAGCACCTTAGCCCTGGGTGGCTCATTGAAACAGACTCATGAGCACAGTGGAACCAAAATCAGCTCGACTCCTGGAGGCCATATCCAACTTGTAATGCAAAATGAAGGAATGAGGAGTGGCCCATGTGGCTGCAGCACAAATAGATTCCATTGGAAGTCTAGCCTGAAAAGCTACCAACGTAGCCAATGCTCTGGTGGAATGAGCTTTTAGTTTTGTAGGGAGTTCTTTATGTTTCAGTTGGTAGATCAAGGTAATAATAGAGGCCAGCCACCTGGACAAGGTTACCTTAGAAACTGGCAGGCCCTGCTTGCCCTCAGCATAGGACAGGAAGAGCTGATCTGATTTTCTTGTCTGTTTGGTCCTATCCAAATAAAAACGTAATTGCCTGTGAACATCCAAATAGTGTAACTTTTGTTCAGCTCTGTTTGAAAAATTAGGAAAAAAGACAGGAAGATCAATAGCCTGATTGAGATTTGTCTCTGAGGGTATTTTGGGTAAAAAGGAAGGATTAGTCCTGAGTGAAACTCTGTCTTTGTGAAAAATAAGATAAGGAGGATGAATACAAAGGGCTTGAAGTTCCGTTACTCTTCTGGCTGAGGTGATGGCTACTAAGAAAAGAGTCTTCCAGGAGAGTAACTTTAAGGAACAAGAAGCCGCAGGTTCAAAAGGAGGGAGAATCAAAGAAGTTAATATCAAGTTCAAATCCCATGGAGGGGGGGGGATCTTTAACTGGGGGTCTAAGTAAAATAGTCCCCTTAAGAAAGGCCTTGCAAAGTTTGTGGGACATGATACTGGACTCTGATAGGCCAGCGTGAAAATTTGCGATAGCAGCCAATTGGACCCTAATGGTGGCAGACGAGGAACCTGCTCGAAAAAGTTCTGCCAAAAAATCTAAAACATTATGGACTGGGGCTGTAAAGGGGTCTATCTTTCTAGCCTCTGCCCAGAAAGAAAAACGTTTCCACTTAGTAGCATAAGTCTTCCTGGTAGAAGATATGTGCGAAGAAAGTATGATTTCATGCACTGGCTGAGAAATATGGAAGCCTGGCTAAGGTTGGAAGTGGAGCAACCAAGCTGTGAGGTTGAGAGAGTGAAGGGATTGGTGCAGCCTGCCTGACTGATGGATCAAGAGGTCTGGCACTGGGTCCAGATTCCAGGGCTGCTCCAGCAGGTGATGATGCAGGAATGGCAACCAAATTTGTCGAGGCCAGTAAGGAGCAATGAGAATCATCCTGGATCCCAATGCGGTCGCTTTCTGAATCAGTTTTGGAATTAAGGGAAAAGGAGGGAATGCATAGAGAAGACCCTGGGGCCAATCGTGAACTAGAGCGTCTCTGGGAGAATGGCCAGGGAGGGGGAAGAGAGTGAAGAAGTCGTTGCACTTGCTGTTGAGAGGGGTTGCAAAAAGGTCGCAGCAAGGTTGACCCCATCTGTGGAAAATGTTGTCCGCTACTAACTGATTGAGAGACCACTCGTGAGGCATAAGGATTGCTCTGCTTAGCCTGTCCACTATGACAATGGACTTCCCAGTGATGTGCGTTGCTATCAGAACCCGTTGAGAGGAGATCACCCACTGCCAGAGTCTGAGTGCTTCTCGACATAAGGGATAGGACCTGGTTCCGCCCTGCTTGTTGATGTACCACACTGCCGACATATTGTCCGTCTGAACTGCAATAGTCCCGGTAGGTAGAGTGTCCTGAAGAGCTTGCAATGCTAAAAGTACCGCTCTCATCTCCAAGACATTTATGTGCAGATGGTACTCTAAGGGTTGCCAATTGCCCTGGACAGTCCTGCCCTGATAACCCCCCCCCACCCGATCAGGGAGGCATCCGTTGTCACCGTGGCAGCTGGAGGAGGAAGGACAAATGGTCTGCCCTGAAAAAACTTGAGGGGAGACCATCCACCAAGAAAGGTGGTCTTTGCATGATTGGGAGATTATTATGTTGTGAGACATCGGAAGCTGTTGAAAGGACCATTGGGTAAAAAGCATCCATTGAAGAATCCGCATGTGAAAATGAGCCAGGGGAAGTAATGTGATTGCTGCTGCCATGAGACCCAAGGTTTTCAGTACAAATCTGGCCTGAATTCTCTTGCACTGTAGTAACGTTAGAACATGTCGGTGAATGTCTAATACTCTTTCTAATGGAAGTTTTGCCGACAGTTCTTTAGTATTTAATATGGTGCCTATAAAGGTTATAGATTGACAAGGCGACAATGCAGACTTTTCGAAGTTTATAGAGATACCTAGCTCGGAGCAAGTTTGGATGGTATAATCCCTGACTCGGATTAGCTGATGCCTGGTGGAAGCAGTTAGGAGCCAGTCATCAAGATATGGAAACACCTGGAATCCTCACCGTCTCAGGTGAGCCATAACCACTGCCATGCATTTGGTGAACACCCTGGGGGCTGTGGTGAGACCAAAGGGCAGGGCTCTGAATTGATAGTGACTGGCTCCTAGCCGGAAGCGGAGAAACCTCCTGGAGCGTCTGTTCATTCTGATATGGTAGTACGCATCCTGAAGGTCTATGGAGCACATCCAGTTGTCCGGACCCAAAAAGGGTAGAATGGACTGAAGCGTGACCATCCGGAACTTCGTTCTTTGAACAGACTTGTTTAACCTGCTGAGATCCAAAATGGGTCTCCAGTCCCCTGTTTTTTTTGGTACCAAAAAGAACTTGGAGTAAATCCCGGATCCTTGCTGGTCTGCTGGGACTGGCTGGATGGCTCTTTTTTCTAGCAGTTTTGAAATTTCTAGTACTGCTTGTTCCCTTAGACCGGGTAGAACATCTGGAGGGGATCTGTTTGTTTGTTTGCATGGGGGGTGTGGACAAAGGGGATTTTGTAACCCTCAGATATGATAGACTGTACCCATTTGTCTTGTGTGAGGAGTCGCCAGGCTTCTGGGTACAGTGACAATCTTCCCCCGACTGCCTCCAAGGGTGGACAGTCGGGCAGCCCCTCAGGTGTGCTGAAAGGGTTTGTTAGAGAAAGCTTCCCTGCTACCCTGATTTTGCGGACCCCCTCTGCCCCTCGGGTGGTATCTATTGTTGTTCCTGGGGGGAAACTCACCACATGTGTCAGGCACGACTCCCTGGGGTTTGCGAAACCACATTTTTCCACTCTTCTGACCTTTAGGGTATGGTCTAGAGGGAGTAGAAAAATGGACTCCCATGGCAGAGAGAGTCTTGCAGCCTTCCTGCTCACACCTGTTAAGGGTATCCTTCACCTGTGGTCCAAACAAAGCCGAACCATCAAAGGGGGTATTGGTGAAGGACGCCTTAAAGGGGTCAGCAAAGTTACATAACCGCATCCAGGCATGTCTTCTCAAAGCCACGGATGTGCCTGTGGCCCTACTCGCCCCATCGGCTGCATAAGAAATGAACCGCATGGAGGAGTTGACTATAGAGTTAAGGGTCGCCAGCTGGGAGTTAATCTTTTCCTGAGACCACGCAGCAGATGGATCCTGAAGGGTATCACCCAGTTCCTTAAGGAGATCCCTTTGAAGGTGGGTGAAATGGCACAGATAGTTCAGTGACCGCATGGAAAAGGTCGCTGAAGAAAACATCTGCTTCCCGTACCTGTCCATTGTCCTAGATTCTTTATTAGGTGGATGGCAGGTACATAAGGGTCAGCCAACTCCTTCTTAGTGGCTGCTGCAACCACCATGGCATCAACAGGGACACCCTTTGTAAGAAACTGTTTGTCGGATGGGGCTGTAATGAGAAGTTATGTACTTACCATAATGTTCCATGTTAGTTGTCTTCTTCTCGCCTTCTTTCTTGCTGGATGGGTTCGGAGCTGAACCTTGGCTTCGACTCGACCTATTACTAAAGCTCGAGAGGTATTTTTACTGGCTATGTCCCATAATGCTAGGCATGATATACCCAGATCTCATTTGATAGCTAAAGCTATGGACATACATGTCCCCACCATGACAGAGAATATATATATATATATATATATATATATATATATATATATATATATATATATATACCTCTATATATCTAAGTATATAAAACTCTTAAAAGAGTTGCCAAGAAAGGGAAGAGAGATAGCTAAGGAGATAACTGTCATGATAACACATCTCAGAAGATACTCTCGGTCTTGCCAGGCTAGGGGGATGGAGGGTGGGATGCAAGAAAGAAGGCGAGAAGAAGACAACTAACATGGAACGTTATGGTAAGTACATAACTTCTTAATGTTAAGTTGCCACTCTCGCCTTCATTCTTGCTGGATGGGACAGCGTCCCTAGCACCTTAGTCCTGGGTGGCTCAATGGAACAAACTCTTGAGTACAGTGGAACCAAAATCAGCCCGACTTCTAGAGGTCATGTCCAGCTTGTAATGAGAAATGAAGGTATGAGGAGAGGCCCATGTGGCCGCTGCACAAATGGAATCCATTGTCAATCTTGCCTTAAAGGCTACTAAAGAAGCTAATGCTCTGGTTGAATGAGCTCTGGGCTTAATAGGGAGCTCTTTATGCCTCAGTTGGTAAATCAACATGATAACAGAGTTCAACCACCTGGACAAGGTTACTTTGGAAACTGGCAGGCTTTGCTTCCCTTCCACGTAAGACAGGAAGAGCTGTTCTGATTTCCTCGTCTGCTTGGTTCTATCCAGGTAGAAGCGTAATTGACGGTGAACGTCCAGACAGTGTAACTTCCGTTCAGACCTATTGGTATAAAGTGGGAAGAAGACAGGAAGATCGATGGTCTGATTCAAATTTTTTTCAGAGAGTACTTTGAGTAAAAATTTAGGTCCCATGGTGGGGGAGGATCTTTTGCCTGGGGTCTAAGTAAGAGGGTTCCTTTTATAAAGGCTTTACAAAGTTTGTTTGACATAATGCTGGTCTCTGACAATCCAACATGAAAATTCGCAATAGTGGCCAGCTGAACTCTGATGGTGGCTGAAGAAGAACCCATTTGACAAAGTTCTGCCAAAAACTCTAAAACTGTATGGACAGGAGCTGTAAAAGGGTCGACTTGTTTCTCCCCTGCCCAAACAGAGAAAAGCTTCCATTTGCTAGCATAAGTCTTTCTGGTAGTAGACTTGTGCGAAGCAAGGATGATGTCACGAACTGAATGAGAGATTGAGGGAAGCCTGGCTAGGGTTGGAAGTGGAGCAACCATGCAGTGAGGTTGAGAGATTGGAGAGATTGATGCAGCCCGCCCGACTGATGTGTCAGAAGATCTGGCGCTGGGTCCAGATGCCAGGGCTGATCTAGTAGATGACGTTGCAGGAACGGAAACCAAATTTGTCGAGGCCAGTAAGGGGCAACAAGGATAATTTTGGATCTCAAAACAGTTGCTTTCTGGATTAACGGAGTAATTAAGGGAAAGGGGAGAAAAGCATACAGAAGACCCTGGGGCCAATCGTGGACTAGAGCGTCTCTGGGGGGAAGACCTGGGAGAGGGAAGAGGGTGAAGAAGTCTTGGCACTTTCTGTTTTGAGGGGTTGCAAAAAGATCGCAGCAAGGCTGCTTTTTCCGCTACTAGCTGGTTGAGAGACCACTCGTGGGGCATGAGAATGGCTCTGCTCAGCGTGTCCGCTATGACGCTGGACTTCCCAGGGATATGCGTTGCTACCAGAAACCGTTGAGAAGAGATCGCCCACTGCCAAAGTCTGAGTGATTCTCGACATAGGGGGTAGGACCTGGTTCCACCCTGCTTGTTGATGTACCACACTACAGACATATTGTCTGTCTGAATTGCAATAGTCCCGGTGGGTAGAGAGTCTTGAAGGGCCTGCAATGCTAAAAGTACCACTCTCATTTCCAAGACATTTATGTGCAGGTGGCCTTCGAAAGGTTGCCATGTGCCCTGGACTGTCCTGCCCTGAAAATGCCCCCCCCCCCACCCAATCAGGGAGGCATCCATTGCCACAGTAGCCATAAAAGGAGGAAGGACAAAAGGTCTGCCCTGAAGAACCTGAGGGGAGACCATTCACTACGAAAGGTGCCTTTTGCATGACTGAGTGATTAGAATGCTGTGTGACATTGGAAGCTGTTGAAAGGACCACTGGGAAAACAGCATCCATTGCAGGATCTACATGTGAAAGCGAGCTAGGAGGAGTAATGTGATGGCTGCTGCCATGAGACCTAGGGTTTTTAGTACAAATCTGGCCTGGACTCTGCTCTCTTGTAGTAGGATTTGAACATGATCATGAATGTCTGAAATCCTTTGTACAGGCAGTTTTGCTGACAGTTCCACAGTGTTTAAAATGGCGCCTATGAAGGTAAAAGATTGACAAGGTGACAAAGCAGACTTTTTGGAGTTTATAGAGATACCTAGCTCATTGCAAATTTGGAGGGTATAATCTCTGGAATGGAGTAGCTGACGCTTGGTGGTGGCAGTAAGGAGCCAGTCGTCTAAGTATGGAAACACCTGGAATCCTTGCCGTCTCAGGTGAGCCGCAACCACTGCCATGCATTTGGTAAACACTCTGGGGGCTGTGGTGAGGCCAAAGGGCAGGGCTCTGAATTGGTAGTGACTGGCTCCCAGCCGGAAGTGGAGAAACCTCCTGGAGTGCCTGTTCATTTTGATATGATAGTACGCATCCTGAAGGTCTATAGAGCACATCTAATTGTCCTAACCCAGAAAGAGTAGAATGGACTGAAGCGTGACCATCCAGAATTTCATTCTTTGAACAGACTTGTTCAGCCTGCTGAGATCCAAAATAGGTCTCCAGTCCCCTGTCTTTTTTGGTACCAAAAAGAACTTGGAGTAGACTCCGGATCCTTGCTGGTCTGCTGGGACTGGCTGGATGGCTCTTTTTTCTAGCAGCTTTGAAATTTCTAATGCTGCTTGATCCCTCAGACTGGGTGGAACATCTGGAACATCTAGAAGGGGCCCTTTTAGCTGTTGTGGGGTATGAATAAAGGGAATTTTGTAACCCTCGGATATGATCGCCCATACCCATTTGTCTTGTGATGGAATGCCAGGCTTCTGGGTACAGTGATAGTCTTCCCCCAACTGCCTCCGAAGGTGGACAGTCGGGCAGCTCCTCAGGGGGGCTGGAAGGGTTTGTCAGAGAAGGATTCTCTGCTACCCTGATTCTGTGGACCCCCCCCGCCCCCCCCCCCTAGGTGGTGTCTATTATTGTTCCCTCCTCTGCCTCTGGAGGGAAGCTCACCACTTGTGTCAGGCAGTACTCCCTGAGGTTTGCAGAACCACATTTTCCCACTCTTCTAACCCTTAGGGTATGGTCTAGAAGGGGTAGAAAAATGGACTCCTACGGCAGAGAGAGTCTTGCCTCCCTGCTCGCACCTGGTCAATGTATCCTTCACTTGAGGTCCAAACAAGGCAGAACCATCAAAGGGGGTGTTAGTGAAGGATGCCTTGAAGGGGTCAGCAAAATTGCAAAGCCACATCCAGGCGTGTCTCCTTAGAGCAATGCCCGTGCCTGCAGCTCTACTCACTCCATCGGCTGCATAGGAAATGAGCTGCATGGAGGAGTTGACAGTAGAGTTCAGGGTCCCCAGCTGGCAGTTGATCTTTTCCTGAGACCCCGCAGCTGATGGGTCCTGCAAGGTATCACCCAGTTCTTTGAGAAGGTCTTTCTGGAGACGGGTGAAATGGCACAAATAATTCAGCGACCGCATAGCAAAGGTCGCTGAAGAAAACATCCGCTTGCCATACTTGTCCATAGTCCTAGATTCCTTATTAGGAGGATGGACAGGTACTGAAGGGTCAGCCAACTCCTTTTTAGTGGCCGCTGCCACCACCATGGCATCAATAGGGACACCCTTAGTTAGAAACTGCTTGTCAGAAGGGGCTGTAATAAATTTTGTAGGCCTCCGGGGAGTTGGTTCCATAGTATCCGGAGCCGTCCACGCCTTTTGAGCCACCCAGGAGGTGGAAAGGCGAGAACCAAATGCATTCAGGTACACCGACTTGCCCTCGGAAGGGTTAAGGGCAGACCAGTTTCCCCTCTGCTTAAGAATCTCAAGGATGTCAGAAAATGAGACATCCTCAGAGGGGGACCTTGGGGACCCTTCTGACTCATCCAAGTCGGTGTCCGACGTGACTGACTCAGGGGAGTCTACATGCTTCCTCTTGCATTTTCTCTTCTGAGGGGGCTCCCCTGAAGGATCAGTGGAGACCTTGGAAGAGGAGGATACACCCAATGGGGTTACCTGTAGCATCAGTTCTCCACGCTCGGGATCGGAAGGGCGGATAGAGACTGAAGCAGGCACCATAGAGGGAGGAGCCGAAGGAGCCAACCATGGAGCAGGCACAGGGGCCAGCACACTCCTCATGACCTCAAAGGCACCCCTATCAGGCAGGAAAGGGGGTCCCCACTCTGAAGAGACAAGGACTCCTCCCGGCACTGAGAGGGATGGCTCCGAGGCCAATGTCAGGGCCGAACTCACCAGCGCCGAGGCTCTGAGAGGGAGAATGGGGTCGGACAACGGTCCAATGCCACTCACCCCCTCGGAACCAATGAGGGAGTCCCGGCACCCAGATCCCTCCAAGGATGGAACCAAGGAAGAGATCAGAGCCGACGAGGGAGCCGAAAGGAGTAGTATCGGCTCTGATGATCCGACGGTACCGACCCCTACGATCTCCGGCTCCAAACTCAAAGGAAGAGTCGGAGGAGGAATCGAAGAGGGAATAGTGATAGCCACTGCCTGAGGAGGAGGGCTTTGTAACATTTGGGCCAGTGCCTGCGACTTAAGTAGTCTGCTAACCACCCTCTCGAGGTCATGGTCCAACAGCCTGGAAGACCGAGAGGAACGGGACCTGTGACTCCGCTCCAATAACAAGGGAGACTTCGGAGCCGAATGGACAGATTCTAGGGAAGGAGACCTGGAACGCTTTCTGCTCAAAGACAGCTCTGACAGCAGAGTCAGAGCCGACTGAGGCTTCGAATCATTGGTTCCGGCCGGAACCGATGCAGTGGTAGTAGTAGCACCACCGCTCGGAGATGGCTCTGAACATGGAGCCGACGGTTTGGCGGGCTTGGAAGGTTTACCTGATGAAGGCTTAGCCGGGGAACCTTCAGGCTTCAACAAGCCTCTCAAAATAAGTTTATTTCTGCGTTCCTGCAGGACTCTTGGACTGAATGCATGGCAGACAGAACAAGAATCCTGCAGGTGCAGAGGGACCAAGCAATATACACAAGAAGTGTGACCGTCTGTCAGAGACATCTTCTGACAGCATGAGTCACACTTCTTGAAGCCCGAGACCTTGGTGTCTTTTGCCATCTTGAAACAAGGATGACGGGCAGAAAACGACAACTCTAACTGATCTAGTCACAATCAGCCAACACACACACACACACACACACACACACACACACACACACACACACACACACACACACACACACACACACACACACACACACAAGGAGCTTGTAACACACCCAGAAAAAACAAAAAACCCAACACTTTTTAACACAACCTAACTCTAGGCACACTACAAGAAAAAAATTTACAGAAAAAATCCAAAGGGATTTACTACTACAGAACTAGTTTAGCCAAAGGCCTAACTATTAGTGAGGGGAAAACTGAAGAAAAAAACTACCTAAGAGGGGATTCTAAACAGGGATCTATAGGGTAGTAACTAGGAATAACTATCGCTAAGGTTAGAAACCAAAAAACTGACTAAATAGAAGAAAAAGATTAATACAACCTGGAGCCGGCAAAAAGACGCAACCTCGTAGCTGAAGCGGCAAACGATATCTGGGTATATCACTCCTAGCATTATGGGACATAGGATAGCCTCAAGCCAGTAAAAATAGCTCTCGAGCTATAGTATAGGCCGAGTCAGAGCCGAGGATAGGCTCCGAACCCATCCAGCAAGAATGAAGGCGAGATTGACAACTTAACATTGAATTTTGTGTGCCTGCGGGGAGTTGGTTCCACTGTGTCTGGGGCTGTCCATGCCTTCTGAGCCACCACTTCCATGAGCGGTTCGAAAGGCGGAGACACCCAGGAGGTGGAAGGGTGAGAACCAAACGCATCCAGGTACACCGACTCATCCTCTGAAGGGTTAAGGGCAGTCCAGTTCCCTCTCTGCCTAAGGATCTCAAGGATGTCTGCGAAGGAGACATCCTCAGAGGGGGACCTTGGGGACCCTTCCAAATCCTCCAAGTCGGTGTCTGAGGTGACTGACTCGGGGGAGTCAACATGTTTCCTCTTACATTTTCTCTTCCGAGGGGGCTCCTCTGAATGATCAGGGGAGGCCTCGAAAGAGGAAGATACACCCAATGGGGCTACCTGGAGTGACTGTTCTCCACACTTGGGGTCAGGAGGGTGGACAGAGACCGACACAGACACCATAGGTGGAGGAGCCAAAGGGGTCGATCATGGAGCCTACACCAGAATCAGCACGCTCCTCATGATGTCAAAGGCATCCCTATCAGGCAGAGAAGAGGATCCCTGCTCCAAAGAGATGTGAACCCCTCCTGGCACCAAGAGGATGGCTCCGAGGCCAATGTTGGGGCCGAGCTCACCTGCGCAGAGGCCCCGAGAGGGAGAACGGGGTTGGACAAGGGTCCGATGCCACTCGCTCCCTCGGAGCTGATGAGGGAGTCTCGGCACTCAGATCCCTCCAAGGATGGAACCATTGAAGAGATCGTAGCCGATGAGGGAGCCGAAAGGTGTGGTATCGGCTCCAACGTTCCGACGATTTGAGCCCCAACAAGCTCCAGCACCGAACACAGTGGTAGAGTCAGAGGAGGAACTGTTGAAGACACAGGGATAGCCACAATCTGTTGAGAAGGGCTAGTCAACATTTTGGCCAGTGCCTGCGGCTTAAGGAGCCTACTGACCACCCTCTCCAAGTCATGATCAGATAGCCTGGAAGACCGAGAGGAATGGGATCTATGGCTCCGCTCTGACTGGAGTAATGGAGACCTGGGAGCCGAACAAACGGACTCTAACGAGGGAGACCTCGAATGCTTTTGGCTCAGAGAAGGCACCGATAGCAATGTCAGAGCCGACTGAGGTCTCGAAGTGTCGGTTCCAGCCGGAACTGACGAGGAGGCAGAAGCTCCGCTCAGCGTCGGCTCCGAACAGGGAGCCGACGGTTTGGTGGGCTTTAAGGATTTCCCCGATGAAGGCTTGGCCGGGATCCTTCTGGCTTTAACAAGCCCCTCAAAATGAGCTTATTCCTATGCTCCTGCAGGACTCTCAGACTGAAGGCATGACAAACCGAACAGGAGTCCTGCAGGTGTAGGGGGCCCAAGCAATAAACACAAGAAGTGTGACCATCTGTCAGAGACATCTTCTGACAGCACAAGTCACACTTCTTGAAACCTGAGACCTTGGTATCTTTAGACATATTACAGAAGAGATACCAAGGAAAGTTAACTAGTGCTTAAAACAATACACACACACACACACACACATGCACTAGGTAAAACTAACAGTAACAATACCACTAAAACCACAACAGTTATCACTAACAAAGAAAAATATCTATATATATATTATACAAGATGACTATAAGACTAGAAAAAGGCAGCTAACTAGGCCTAACACTACCCTAAAGGGTGGGGGGGGGGGTGAAGAAAACTCTGTAACAACTGAAAAAAGAGTTTCTAAGTGGGATCTAAAGGGGTACACAATCTAATTAAACTAATAGGGAAGAATAACTAAATATTACACAAAACTGGCAGCAAAAAATACAATAAATAATTATACAACCTTGAGCCTGTAAAAAAATGCAACCTCGTAGCTGAAGCGGCAAACGAGATCTGGATATCTGACGCCTAGCATTGTGGGATAAGGGGAGGTCTCGAACCAGTAAATAGCTCTCGAGCTTTAGTAAAAGGCCGAGTTGGAGCCGAGGATCGGCTCCGAACCCATCCAGCAAGAATGAAGGTGAGATAGACAACTTAACATCACTGTGTTTTGTTTCTAATGTCTATAGTAATGCATGTCTATCTCTGATATTGTTTTTTCAAAGGCTACTCTTTTTAAGAGGGAGGATGTAGATCAATATGTGTGTATACCTTTAATGAGGTATCCAAGATCTTGCACAAGTGTATAAATACTGAGCATGTGCAAGCCTGACTGCCATTTTCTAGTTAGCTGTTGCGATGTAAGCATATATGTATGTAATGTCTGTCTGTTAACTAGTTTGTTTGTAGTTTATGATGCTGCTATCCATCCCGATGTGTTTCTGCATATTAAAGCATCTAAATGAACCCCCCTGTCTGCTTGTTATTAATGTTAGAGAAGGACAAGCGACACTTTCTTTGTCCAGTATGCAGATGACTCTATCCTAATATGTGCACCTCCCACACTCCAACTACTTCAACTTATAACCCAGCTGTCCTTCTCTTCAGTTGAATCTTGGTTAGCTAATGCCCAACTCATTCTTAACCCCAATAAGACTAAGCTCATGCTTTTTCAACCCACGAAAGCCACTGACTCCCCCCTATAACTTCAATATCTCATCAACTAATAATACAATTATCTCCCCAGTACCCCAGACCAAACTTCTCAATGTAAGCACAGACAGCAACATGAGATTCGACATTCACATAGAACAGATTATAAAAAAGTACACAACAAACTTGGGTTATTATATAGACATAAAAAATTTCTCGCTAATAACACAAAAAGTACCATTGCTAAAATGCATCTTGTCTCCACCCTTCTCTATTTATCACCTATACTCACTAACCTAAGGAAATCCGATCTAAACAAACTAGACACATGCTATAATAAAATTGCTAAGTTTGCCACAGAATCTTCTTATAGATCACATCACTACCTAGCTCTAAAACAACTGCCTTGGCTAGAACTTCCAAATCTACTAGTCTACAACCGACTGACCATGGCCCACCAACTACTCTATCAACCAGACAAGACTTCTGCCCTTCTTAACCTCCTCAAACCTCACTCTTCAATCGAATATTGCATTCCAATAGCAAATCCTTACTAAAGGTGTAGATCAGAGTGTGTGAGATACCATTAAGAAGCTTTCCAGTGAGTCATCACATGCATGCAAGTACTGAGCACATGCAAGCAAGACTGCCATTTTGAGTGAGCAGCCAGAGTGTGAACATACAAGTATGTAGTCAGTCAGTTAGATAATTAATTTAAGTTTAATGTTCCGCCATCTATCCTGATCTATTTGTATACAATAAACTACTTAAATGAACACCCAAGCATCAACTTCTTCTTAATGCACATAAGAAGAGTGACATGGTGTCAGAATGGGATCCAGAGTTACAGCTATGAGGCAACCAGTTAAAGATGGAGGAATATACAGGAGTGGATCATCCCAGCTGCTCAAACGACTCGCTAAAACAGGTCAGAAACAAATTCCAGGTACTAAAACTTGCTTAAATGATTTCTTTCACTATAAATATAAAATGAAGCACTCAGAATGCTCAAAATGAATTTCTTATTAAACAAAATGCCCAAAACTGTGACATATTGATAAAAATATTCGAAATAATTACAAAAATGTTTGAAACAATATCCAAATCACATAAAAGGTACAAAAAAAGGAAAACGACCATATTTTTTCACTATGTGCTACTTTTTCATATTAACTAAAGCTATTCAAAGTATCCAAACTGTGCAAAGTGTTTGCAAGTGTGTGCAGTATTACAGTGCAGCTATTTCACAAAGTAAAGAGTTTTAGAGAGTACCCATTATAGAGTACAACACTCCTTTTGGTATGTACCTCACAAGACATCTACAACAACTGGAAAGACCACAGAAATACCTCGCAAAGAGGATTATTGGCCTCAAACAGATGCCATACGCAGACCGTCTCAAAAAACGACAGGTTTACTCCATCGCATATCGCCTACTCAGTGGTGATCTCTGCCTAACATACAAAGCTATGTCAAACCCAGAGCTGCTGGACATGCTCCACTTAAAGAAATCCCAATCCCTTCGAGCTACATGCTTTTAGGACCTAAACCTTGTCACCACAATAAACAGAACATGCTGGAGGGATAGATTCCTGTCCCAGAGACTTCCCATACTCTGGAACAGCCTACCTATCTATGTCACACAGAGCTCCTCGTTAGCACTCTTCAAGAAAAATCTTGATGATTGGATGGGAAATGGGAAATTCACCCCAGGGATCACTTCTGTGGCTCTGCTTGACAGGGGCACAGGAAAATAATTTTCTTGGGTGGCGAAAGCCATGGTACATTTTTTGGCTAGGCTTATATAGGCCCTAGGGCCAATAGCCTAGTACCTACCTATGAACCTATAAAGTTGTTTAAAAGAATATTTCACAAATGACAGTTGTTTCAAGGCATCTTTCGCACAATACAGTATTTCAAAGAATTTATTGTACATTTGAATATTATTACAAGTACCTGGTGTGTGTGTGAATGTTCGTACATAATTAAAAGGGCGATTTTGCATTCTGTTTTACTATATTCTATGGGCACAGCAGTAGGATTTTGCAAACCCACACCGCTTGTTTTTGATAACAATATTGCAGAAAATTTGAGAGTGTTTAAGCAGGAATATGATATTTTCATACAGGCTGCTTTTACTGACAAAGACAGATGTACAGAGGCATTTATTCTGCCTAATTTAGTTGGTTCCGAGGCCATTGGATGAGAGCATTCATTTGTGTATGCACCTACTGTGTTTGCAAAAGAGGGTGAAGACCGCCATATAGTAGTACCAGCTGAAACAAGGGAAGACTCAGAGTGCTTAAAATGTAAATTTAGAGAAATGTGTAACCCCCAAATGAATATTACAATGGAAATATACTTATTTTACACAAGAGATCAAAAGGCTGGTGAAACTTTTGCAGCATATATAACTGACTTGAGAAATAAGGCTAAAACGTGCAGATTTGGTGAATTGAGGGATGAGTTGATAAAGGACAGGCTTGTGTGTGGTATTGCTAATGACACAGTGAGAAAGATTTTGCTTGGAGACAGTGATTTGACATTAAATAAGGCTATTGAGATTTGTCAGATATATGAGCTTACAGAAAAGCACACAAGTATGCTTACAGATCGGAATAGCTGTGGAAGACACAGTGACAAAGCTCATGTTGATAGTATGCAGCACGTGGTTAAAATAAACACGTCCAAGCACATGGCAACTACTGCAGGTCCTGTAACATTCTCTGGGAAACCCCGAGTCTTTCCAGCAAATTCCAGACCATGCTCAGTGAAGCATAAGTGTGTGTCAGCAAAATCAAAACATGTGCCCCCACCTAGCTTCATAGTCAGCTGTCATAATTGTGGTGGTAATCATGAACACAAAAGAGAAAAGTGCTTAGCTTTTGGTCAGCAGTGTCATTCTTGCAATAAGTGGAATCATTTTCAAAGGTTTTGTAAATCAAATAAGGCACATTCTTTTATTAAAAGAGGGCATTCCAAGAGGCAAGTTGATCAATTAGAAAACTGCGACCCTACTTTTTATGTTGATGGTATGTCTGTGCTTGGTGAAACAGTCAATGCAGTAGATTTGTGGGCAAAGAATGAGATGTTTTGTCCTGTTTGGATTGATGGGAGTCCAGTCGAACTCAAAGAAGATACTGGCTCAAAGTGCAATGTTATGTCAGCAGAAATGTTTGCTAGAGTAAAACCTGCAGGACAACTTGATTTGACAAAGTGTGCAAAGCTTCTTGCTTATGGTGGTGAAGAGATTCAAAACAAAGGCTCAGTCGTGCTTTCATGTTACTCTGCTAGGAGCAGTTATGAGTTGCAATTTTTGTAATCAAGAGACACGTGCAGTCATTATTAGGCCTCAGAGACAATTTGAAAATGGGACTGCTTTCACTTAATAAAGAAGTTCACCGTGTAACCTGCATGACAACAGCTCAGGTTTCACCCAAACTATTATTTCTGAGCATGCTGATATTTCTGCAGACAAACTAGGCAAACTACCAGCTGTGTACTCCATGAAGTTAGACCCAGAGGTCAGCCCCAGTTGTCAGACCAGCACAAAAGTTCCAGAAGCTATGCAGAGCAGAGCCAAAGCTGAGCTAGACAAAATGGTGCAGCTAGGAGTAATTTGTCCAGGAAAATAACCTACTGAATGGGTATCCTCCGTGGTGGTAGCTCATAAGAAAAGATCAGATGATGTCGGAATATGTACTGATCCAAGAGATCAACAAAGCATTAAAAAGGCCTCATCATCCAATGAGCACAGTCAAAGAGGTTGCTGCCCTCATGCCAAATGCCACTGTTTTTTCTGTCTTAGATGCAAAGAGTTCATTTTGGCAAATTTTGCCTGCCAGAAAAGCTTCATTGTTAACCACAGCCAGTACTCCATTTGGAAGATGCAGATTTCTGAGAAAGCTATTTGGAATAAATTCTGCCAGTGAAGTCTTTCAGCATGCGATGGAGCAAATTTTTTCTAGCTCTCCGTGTGCTATTATAGTAGATGATATTCTAGTAGGAGGTAATAGTGAAGCTGAACATGACAGAAACCTCAAGAAAGTTCTGGAAAGAGCATGTAAAGTGACTCAAGATGAATCATCAGAAGTCCAAATTCAGGCTACAGGAAATTACTTATGTTGGTCACTTGTTTACCAGTTCAGGCATAGATCCAGCAATTCTCAAGATGCCAGCCCCAGACAATGTCCAAGCCCTACAATGTTTTTTTGGCACGGTCAATTATCTAGGCAAATTAACTCCAGATTTAAGCCAACTTTCAGCACCATTATGAGAGCTGCCATGCAATGATGTAATTTGGTCATGGTCAGAACATCAGCAAAGAGTATTTGATGTCCTGAAACAGAAAATTGCCAACCTACCAACTCGCAGCTACTACGATGTTCACAAACCAATTACTCTTTCCTGTGATACTTCTAAATTTGGTCTAGGTGCAGTTATTCTTCAAGAGGGTAGACCAGTAGTCTGTGCATCAAGAGCTCTTATCCAGACTGAGATGCAATATGTCCAGATTGAGAAAGAGCTTTTGGCAATTGTGTTTGCATGTTCAAAGCTCCATGATTATATTTATGGTCAACCTATTCAGATCAAAACTGATCATCAACCTCTAGTTACTATTTTGAGAAAATCTACACATACAGCTCCAGCCAGATTGCAATGTATGATGCTCAAATTGCAAAAGTACAATTTCAATCTTGTCTACACAAAAGGCAAACTTCTTTATCTTACTGATACCTCAACTAGATTGCCCAGAAAAAACACAGAACAGCATATCGATGAGCAACTTGATTTTGAAGTCATGGAAGTGAGACATTTTTCTTCCACACTTCTTAATGTGTAACTCACACAGCTTCAGATCCAATTCTACAGAAGCTAAACTTCTTTATCAGTTGAGAATGGCCTTCAAAGCAATGTTGTTTATCAGTAGAAGTGCAACTTTATTTTCCATACAGAGATGCGATTTTGCCAGACAAAGGTATCATCATATAAGGTCCTAAAGTGATTGTTCCAAAGTCCTTGCAACAAGAGTATATTAAGATTTTGCATCGTGGTCACCCAGGAATTGATTCTACCAAAAGAAGGATGAGAGGTTTAGTATTCTGGCCTACTATGTCAAGAGATATTGAGAAAGTACTTTCATCTTGTTCAGTATGTAATAGTACAAAGCCACATCAACAAAAAGAACCACTTCAGTTAAGCCAGATTTCTGAATTACCTTGGTTGACAGTAGCCACAGATATCTTTGAGTGGAATGGTTAACATTACTTGGTGTTAGTAGACACTTATTCAAATTGGTATGAGATTGACCTACTTCCCAACCTAACTTCCAGTACTGTCACTACTAAGTTGAAGTGACATTTTTCTGTCCATGGTAGCCCACACAGTTATTTCTGACAATGGTGCACACTTTAATAGTCAGCAGTTCAAGAGATTTGCAGAAGAGTGGGACTTTGTTCATATTACGAGTAGTCCTGAATACCCTTTGTCCAACGGCTTGGCTGAATGTGCAGTTCCAAGTGCAAAATAGCTGTTAGAGAAATCCAGATGTGACAATACCAATGTTTTTTTCAACTTGTTAAATCACAGAAACATTCCTCCTGATAAACATTTTGGTTCACCTGCCCAATGACTTATGCCGAGACAAACCAAAACCACACTACCAATCAGTAGCAATTTGTTGGTTCAAAGTGCTAAAAGCAGCAAAGCAGTAAAAGCCCAACTGTTGAAAAAACATTTGTCCCAAAAGTCTTATTATGATAAAATCAGCAAACTGCTGAGCTCATTGGAAATGGGAGATTGTGAGGATGCAGACGTCAAAAGATTTTAATCGCATCAGATTTGTGAAAAGTTTGTGTCAAGAGCCAAAATCGTACATTGTGGAATCACAAGGAATGGAATTCAGATGAAATCAGAAGCATTTGTTACCAGTGTCCGAACCAGAGTAACAGCATCTTGCCTGTGGCAAAGACTCTAGTTCTTAGAGTGACTTGTCCAATGTTCCTGTTCCAGAGAACATTCTGTCAGCAATCCTCGTTCCTGAGAAAATCTCTGAGAGTCCTCAAGCAGAACATTCCCCAGTGACTGTCTCTGTTGCTAAATCTAGTCCTAACTTATTATGTCATGAGATCAGGTCACATCTCGAAACCTAGTTCCAGATGCACATCAACCTGGACATGACAGTTATTTTTCTTTATTAGTGTCTGTATAATTACATTTCTATTAAAATATCATTGTTTATATGAGACAGCTCAGTAAATAGGGAGGATGTAGATATAACTTTGATATACCTTTATGAAGCTTTCCAATGAGTCAGTACATGCGTATAGGTACTCAGCACGTGCAAGCAAGAGTGCCATTTTGAGTGAGCAGCCAGAGTGTGAGCACACAAGTATGTAGTCAGTCAGATAGTTCTTTTAAGTTTAATATACCTGCCATCTATCCTGATGTATTTGTATACAATAAACTACTTAAATGAACACCCAAGCCTCAACATCTTCTTAATGCACATAAGAAGAGCGACAAAGGTATCTAAAGTTAACAACTCTGCTGGAGAATCTCTTTATTCATATTGCATAGCAAAACTTTGGAATTCTTTCCCTCGAAACATTCAAACTATTAACCACCTCTTCAAAATTTAAAAAGACCCTCAAAACACATCTAACTAAAACATGGATATGCTCCTGTCCTAACCCAGGCTAAGAAAAACATTTTACTTAGCTCTCCTCCCATGAAAACTAATACATCACTACTGTAATTCTATGTAGCTTTGAAGATTCTACTCTGTCTTTTTACCCACTGAAAAATGTCTCTGGGACCTGAAACACAATGTAAAGTAAGTCCAATACAAGTATTTTGTCTTATTGTATATGTTCATCGTATATATCTACCAGCACAGTATTCTTATTTGGTGGAGTTATCTCTTTTTTTTCTCTCCCTGCTTTCCCTGCTTTGTGTCTGTAATGAATCTGACTATACTGTTGTGTATAGATTTCTTTGTGATATCAAATGCATTACTGTGGCATATATTGTAAATGTATATTGTGAAAATGTACTAAGGGAATGTACAATATTGTGAATTTGTATGTTCCTTTCTGTGGAGCTTTTCTCTCTGGGCCTCTGCTGAAAAAGGACCTGTGTCTAGTCGGACTTTCCCGGTAAACAAATGTAAACTAAAATAAATAAAAAATAGCCGTGAAGATAATGAAAGCGTAATGCCCAATTAAGCTTAACATTCAAAAGGGGATTGAGGTATGGCCTTTCATACACTGCCACTAGATCCAATGGTTCAGAAATCTTCACTGCCACCAACTAACATTTTGCATTATACATTGTTTCCTTTGTGAGTGTAATGTTCAACTTTTGTTCAGTATGCTAAGTATAATAATGGCAGAGAATACTTTGTACTGAACTGTCATTACATCAGAAGGAAGAATCCTATGCATTTCAGCAGGAGAATTATAAAAAGAAGTTCTATTCTTATCATAACATTCCATCTGTGTTGTCAATCTTCATTCATTCTTGACAGTTGGGTTTCAGTTCAGTCCTCGGAAATGACTCGGCCATTGTTACAAGCTCGCACCAGCCAGCAACTCTCGAACTAAGGCTACCCATAGTGCCCGTCTTCCCTTTCCTTCAGATCGAGTTTTGCCCAAAGAAATAAAAAAGCAGAAGCTTTGCCTGAGCAACTGCCCTACTACAGAACCAGGACTAGTTCTGTACCTCCAGGAATCTTTGGAGGGGGTAGGAGGGTGGGATGTCAAGAATAAATGAAGATCGACAACACAGATGGAACGTTATGGTAAGAACATAACTTCTTTATCTGATGTTGGCAATCTTCATTCATTCATGACAGTTGGGACAGATTCCCTAGCTCCTTTATGTCCCAGGAGGCCCTATGGAAGGATATTACTGAGCACCACAGAGCCAAAGGATGCTCTTCCTCTGGAGACCATATCCAATTTGTAATGAGTGATAAAGGTATGAGGGGTAGCCCAAGTCACTGCTGGGCAAATGTCATCCATGGAGGCTCTAGAATGAAAGGCAACTGAAGTGGAATCTGATCTGGTAGAATAAGCCTTGACTTTAGTTAATAGGTTCATTTTATTTTGATGATAAACAAAGATGATGTAATTTCTCAATCATTTTGATAAGGTGACATTAGAAACTGGTTTGCCTAGTTGAGTGCCTGAAAAAGACATGAGCAGTTGGTACAATTTCCTTAATGATTTTGTTCTAAGTAAAAACATAATTGTCTGTATACATCCAGCAAATGCAAATAATATTTTCCTTTGTTTGAAAAATTTGGGAAGAAAACTGGCAGGTCAATGGATTGGTTAATGCTTGAGTCTGAGACAACTTTGGATAGAAAAAAGGGGTTAGTCCTAAGGGCTACTCTCTCTTTATGAAAAATGATGTATGGGTGCTTTACACACAATGCCTTCAATTCAGATATTCTACAGGCTGAAGTGATGGCTACCAGGAATAAAGTCTTCCAAGATAAAAATTTGATATTGCAGGTGGCTGCTGGCTCAAAGGGCTGACAGATCAAAGATTGTAAGACTAATGTCAAATTCCAAGGCTCAATGGGGCTCTTTAAAAGGTGGTCTCAAATGCATTACTCCCTTTAGAAATTATTTGTAAAGGCAGTGAGGCATCAAGGAAAAATCATTATGGAAATTTGAAATAGCTGCTAAAGGAACTCTGATAGTAGAAGTAGAGGCTCCCAATTGGAGTAAAGTCAATATATACTCTAGCACCTTATTAATTGAGGCTGAAAAGGGGTCAACTCCTTCCCCTTGTGAGCAGATCACAAATCTGTTCCATATACTAAGATAAAGTTTCCTGGTGGGTGGTGCATGCGAACCCAGAAGTTTCTTTTGTACTGGGGAAGATAGATTATTCTGCCTGGCAATTACTGGAAGTGGAGGTACCAAGCAGTCAGCTTGAGACTTTGTAGGTTGGGAAGCACCAGCCCCTGTGGATGAGACAACAGTCCTGGAGTTGGGTCCAGAGTCCACGGCCAGTGAACTAGGTGAGGCCAGAGAAAGGGGAACCAGATGTGATGGGGCCAATAAGGTGCAATGAGAATCACTTTGCTTTTCAACTGTTGTACTTTCTTCAAAAACCGGGGTATTAGGGGAAAAGGAGGAAAGGCATAAAGCAGTCCCGGGGGCCAATTGTACAGAAGAGCATCTCTTGAGGACTCTCCCTGAGGGGGGATTAGGGCAAAATAGCTGCAGCATTTGTGGTTTGTGGGAGATGCAAACAGATCACAGCAAGGCTGACCCCAATGATGAAAGATCTCCACCACTACCATGGAATTGAGAGACCACTCGTGAGACAAAAGAAAGCATCTGCTCAGTTTGTCCGCAATCACGTTGGAGTTCCCTGGAATGTGTGTTGCTATCAGAAGGTTGTTGGATACAATTGCCCATTGCTATATTCACAAGGCTTCCTGACATAAAGGATAAGATCTGGTTCCTCCCTGTTTGTTGATGTACCAAATGGCCGACATGTTGTCTGATTGGATAGCAATTGTCCCCCAATGGAAGGGCAGACTGGAATGCTTGCAACGCTAAAAGCACTGCCCACAGTTCTAGGACATTGATATGCAAATTGGCCTCTAAAGGGAGATCAAGTGCATTGGACTATCTTTCCCTGATAATGACCCTCCCACTCTTCAGGATGCATCCGTGGTCACTACGGCCTTGGGCTGAGGGGGTGAAACGGGGCGACTCCATAACTCTTCTTTTGGATTCATCCACCAGTTCAGATCCTGCTTGCATCTATTTGTTATTCAGATTGGATAAGACATCGGGTGTGTTGACAGAGACCACTTTGATGCTAGGAGCCATTGAAGCAGCCTCATGTGGAGCCTCATCAGGGGCACTAGAGTGATTGTCGCTGCCATTGATCCTAATAGTTGTAAGATGAAGTGAGCTGGGACTATGTCTTGAGAGAGTATCACTTGAAGCTGTGACCTTAACCTTTGAAGTCTGTGAAAAGGTAGAAAAAACACACAAGATATTGTATCAAATGTTGCTCCGATGAACTCTATACTTTGAGTGGTTGCCAGTTTTGACTTTTCTTTGTTTATTGAAATGCCTAAGAAGTCTGCCAGCTCTAGAATGTAGTATAAGGCGTGAAGCACTAGATGCCTGGTGGGGGCGGTAAGGAGCCAATCGTCTAAATATGGAAACACCTGGAATCCTTGCAACCTCAGATGAGCTGCTACCACTGCCATGCATTTGGTGAACACCCTGGGGGCTGTGGTGAGACCAAAGGGCAGTGCGCAAAATTGGTAATGATTGGTTCCCAGCCGGAAGTGGAGGTATCTTCTGGAGCACTTTTCCATTTTTATGTGGTAATACGTATCCTGAAAATCTATCAAGCACATCCAATCGTCTTTCTCCAGAAATGGAAGAATAGACTGAACTGTGATCATCCAGAATTTTGTCTGTCAGGCAAACTTGTTCAAGATACTGAGGTCTAGAATTGGTCTCCAGTCCCCTGTCTTTTTTGGCACTAAAAAGAATCTTGAGGAAAATCCGGATCCTTTTTGGTCTGGTGGGACTGTTTGGATGACTCTTTTTTGAAGCAGCTTTTGAATTTCTTGAGATGCTGCATTCCTCTGACTGGGTGGAACATCATGTTTTTGCCTTTGTCACCTTGGATAAAGATCAAAGGAGATATGGTAACCTCTGGTAATTATTTTCTGCACCCAGGAATCTGATGTTATTGAGAGCCAGGCTAAGTGGTGCAGAGAGAATCTTCCCCCGACTGCCTCCAGGGGTAAGCAATTGATCCACTCCTCAGGAGCACTAATAGGGTTGCCCAGAGAAAGAATCTCTGAAGCCCTGGTTACGTGTGCCCCCATTGCCATGGGAAGGGCATCTTCCTGATGAATTCGCTCCTCTAACCCAGGGAGAAAATGCACCACCTGTGTCCCAAAAAGGCCCTTGGGACTTTCTGAACCACATCTTTCCACTTCTCTGATTCCTGGAATAGAGTTGTTGAGGAGTGAAAAAAAGTATGCCCACAGCAAGAAAGGGTCTTTCCATCCTTTTCACACCTGGCTAATAGGTCTTTAACTTTTGGGCCAAACAATGAGGAATCATCAATGGGAGCTTTGACAAAGGAAGACTTGAAGGGGTCTGTGAAGTCACACAAGTGCATTTAGGCATGACGTTTCATGCCAAAACCTGCACCCACTGCTCTGGCCGGCCCTTTGGTTGTATCTGCAATCAACTGCATGGACGAGTTGGAGCTGAATTCTAGGGTCACAAACTGGGAGGCAACCTTATCACATACCTCGTCAGACACTACTCCTGCTAGGATTCCTGAGAACTCAGTGATCAGGTCCCTTTGAAGATGGGTGAAATATGCCATATAATTCAATGACCATATGGCAAAGGTTGTTGAAGCATAATCCCACTTCCCTAATCTGTCCAACTTCTGAGAATCTCAGTTTGGAGTATGGACAGTAGGAATCTCTTCTGCGAGTTCCTTCTTTGTGCCCACCACCACCACCATAGCATCTACCATTAAACCCTTGGACCAGTGGGGTTGATGCTCTGGGGGAGAGAAAATTTTGTCAGATCTCCAAGGAATTGGTTCAGTGGTGTCAGGGGCCTTCCAAGCATGCTGCATAATGAGCTTGACTAACTCATCTGCAGGCGGGGTCACCCAGGAAGTAGAAGGTCAGGCATGGAAAGCCTGCAAGAGGACAGATTCCTTGGAAGAAGAGTTGGTGGGCTTCTGGTCACCCCTCTGCTTTAAGATGTCTAGGATGTCTCCAAAGGAGACATCTTCAGGGGGGTGGCCATGGGGACCCTTCCCCTTCATCATAATCTGTATCCTCAGTGAGAGATTCCTCTGGAGAATTAATGTGCTTCCTCTTGCACAATCTCTTACAAGGTGGCTCATCAGGGGGGATGTCTGAGGAGGACTCTGAAGAGTGGGTACCCTACAATAGGGTGTCTTGCTTCTCCCATGCCCGCTGCCCCAATGTAGTAGACTGTGACAGCTGTGAGCCAGAGGGTACATAGATATGACATTCTGACATAGAGGGTGCTAACTGTGAGCCTGCTGAGGCTAGTGCTGTTTCCATAATCTGAAAGGCAGACCTGCCTGAAGAGGGATGGGAGCCCAGAACTGAGAAAGACAACCTCAGAACCAGGGTCACACCCTGCTCCAATGAGCCCACCTCCAGAGAAGGAGCTACGAGAGGACTTGGAACTGTCAAAGTAACCGGAACCATAGATGGCGCGTGGAAAAAATCTGTGCCATACTAGGTATTCCAGAACCAGCAGCCAAGTCACAGTCCTGTGGGTGAGTCGGCTCTAGCTGAGCCGAGGTCCACAAAGTGGGTTCCGGAACCAAGGTGAGATCCACCATCAGTACCAGAGAAGTTGGCACCAGGAGAGGTGTTGGCATCGAGGGCTCCAAATCCTGCGAGGAGGTCGAAGGAGGAAGATAAGTTGGAGTCCATGGAAAAAAGACCTCAGCTCTCGGTGGGAGGGAGGTCCTAGATGGGGTTGGAATATCTCTGGCTGCCAAGAGCTAATCCACCAGTCTATCTACATCAAGCTCCAAAAGGCTCCTGGTGGAATGAATAGACATCCCCAAGGGAGATTCTGGACAATCAATAAAGGGAGTGAGCTGTTGACCAACAAAGGGGTTATCGAGTCCTGGCTAGTGATTCGACCTTTGACACTGCGGTCAGTTGACCAAACGCTTGTGTTGGAGGGGAAGTGACTAGTTTTACATGGGAAACTAGTATTGGTGCCAAGAGGGTCTTAGGTACCGTGGAAGGTGTCAGTACCATAGTAACTTTAGTCGATTCCATGAGAATAGATAGCACCATGGAAGAGGTTGTAGACTTAGGTACCGAGACAGTTGTCAGTGCCGATTTCAATTGTTTAGACTTTGGTTCCATGGAAACATTGCCTTTGGATGATTTTATTCCTGAGATTGAGGAGATGCTGAAACTGAGTGGCTCCTCTTTTTTGCTTCTTTTTTAGGAGTATTTGACACCTCTGCCTCAGACAAAGCCTCTGAAAAGTTTTTTTTAACAACACCTTTAGGAAAAACTTATTCTGACTCTCTGGAAGGGTCCAGGCACACAAACCCTTACAGAGTTCGGACTGAGGCTGAATTTCTAAGTGTGGCACCCCCAAACAATAAATGCAAGAAAGATGCCCATCAGAGATGGACATCTTTCTGCCACATTTATCGCATTGCTTAAATCCAGTTGTACCTTTCTGTTTCTGAGGCATCATTAGGTAAATCACAAAAGTAATGAACAGCCATTCACACAATCACACACACACACACACACACACACACACACACACACACACACACACACACACACACACACACACACACACACACACACACACACACACACACACACACACACACACACACACACACACACTCACACACACACACAACAATTCACACGATCACACACACACACAACAGTGAAAGTCAGTGCAAGTTAAAGAATTTTTTTAAGGCGTACCAACAATGGTAGCAAGAGTCATGGTATACTTATATATATTTTATATATTTTTATATGTACTTATTTTCTATAGTAATGTATATATAGATATGTGTATTACATTTATTAAATGAGTTTCAGTAACTGTTGTTTTTTCATTGGCTGCTGGATTTTATTTGTTGGGGATGTGGTATAAAAGAGTTAATTTCTTAATTAAGTATGTCTGATGAAGTATGGTGAATGTACTAAACGAAAGCGCTTACAATAAACTGTTCTTTTGCATTTTTTAGGTACACCTCATTTTTGCCATTACCTACTGCCATGCCTTTTGTGCTTTAACAAGAGAAATACCCAGAAGGGTAAAGGAGAAGAAGAAGAAAAAGAGGGTGGGGTACCAACAATGGTATATAAGAGTTACCAGAGGTAAGAGGGAAGGGAGGGGCCTATGCCAACTATGGTAATGAAGAAATACCAAATAGGGAAAGAAGAATTAGTAAAAACAGTACTCACACACTAATTTGGTAATATACAATAAACTACTAAAAAATATGAAAGAGGGGAGCTATAACAAAGAAAATATTGAGAAATTTATAGAAAAATAAAGCACTTAGCTTGAGTGCATGGCCTGACACATCTTGAAACTCTACATGGCAAATGAGATCTGAAGGGAAGGGAAGGGAAGAGAGGCACTATGGGTAGCCTTAGCTCAAGAGTTTCTGGCTGGCGTGAGCTTGTTACAATGGCCAGGTCGGTTCCAAGGATGGAAGTGAAACCCAACTGTCATGAATGAATGAAGACTGACAACATCAGGTCATTTGTTTCACATTTGCAACAAGCCATACCTGAAAGACAATAGCTTTAAGAAATTTAAGCGGTGTTTTGTTGCACGTTAAGCCACAGTACTTCTTGGAATCTCTTCATTACTCTAGTCTCACTGAAGATGTAAGTTGGTAAGCAGTTCTTGGTCAATAAAGCTGCATTTGCCAATCTGAATGTTTGAGTACAGGGCTGCAGAGTGGCATGCATTATGTCTGTAAAAAAAACTGTATTCTTATGGCAGAAAGGGTCTTCCCATCTTGTTGACTTCAGGAGAGGGTGCCTTTGACCTTAAGTCTGAAAAGGGTTCAACCATCGTAAGAGACATTTACAAAGAACATCTTGAGAGGCTTCACAAAGTCACACAACTGCATCTTAGCATGTCTCCTTATGATAATGCCTGTACTTGTGGCTCTTGAAGTGCCCTCATTTGCACTGGATATCACATGTATAGAGGTATTTGATAAGGACTGAAGGATGGTCAGCTGTGAATCCACAGTTTTCTTGCCCTATGCAGACATGGACCCAGAGTGAGATTTGGAGAGCAGCTTTGTCAAATCTCTCTGAAACTTTGTAATATGTGCCTAGTAGTTCAACAACCTTAATGTAAAGGTAGCTGAAGCATAAATTCACTTCCCAAATCTATTCAAAGCCCTAGAATCTTGGTTAGAGTGATGGACAGATAAGCTCTCCTCTGTGAGCTCCTTATTGGTGTCCACTACCAAGCCCTTGCTACAACACTGTTGGTCTTTCAGAGGAACAAAATATTTAGCTGTTTTTTTTAGGTATTAGTTCCATCACATCTGGTTCTTTCCTTGCTTGCCAAGAGATCAAGTCCATCATTTCAGTAATGGAAAGGGCCACCCAAGAAGTAGCTCAGCCAAATCCAAAAGCCTGAAGAAACACCAACTATGCTTCAGAAAACCAACCTCCTTTCTGTCTCAAAAGTTTGAGGATCTCTCCAAATGAGACATCCTTAAGTGGTGATCCCTCCCCTTCATTAAAATCGGTGTCTTCAGGGAAGGACTCCTGGGGGAGGGTCAGTGTGTCTCCCCTTACACAAATGTTTCCACGAAACCTCAAAGTTGGGATGTTCCAGAGAAGACTTGGAAGACTGTTGGGTGTCCTGTATGTGAAATGTCTCAAGACTTATAAAAACCATCTGCCCCAATGGGACAGATCTCTTAGGATCAGAATCCAGAGTTTCAAGCTCAGGGGTGGGCAGAACTGAGAGGGGAAGAGGAGTCCATTCACCATCACTGGAGAGTGCTCTCGCTCACCTTGAAAGCAGAAGCTGAGGAGGAGTCCTGGACTATCTCAGTAGGAGCCAAGATCTCCACACCTGGATGGCAGAGAAAAACAGCTCAACTCCATTCTGAGACTGATGCTGGAGCACAGCTCCAAGAGGAATGGATGGCTCTGACAATTTTGGAGTTGACCCCCTGCCTCTTGAACCAACACCAAAGCTTTGGCTCTGAGACCCCTCTGGATCCAAGGTGCTCAGAACCAATAGAATTAGAGAAGTCCCTGGAGCAGAAGATGACCACATTTTCAGATCTGACATGGACAACTCTTGTGGAAATCTCAGACTGACAGCCCTCAAAGATGGAGAGCAGATCAAGGTAGGAGCAATCATAGGAAGGGTCATGGGACCAATGAGAAACCAAACCTGGAAAATCCCCAGATGAATTTGAATCCTGATGACTTCCTCATCATTCTCTCCACATATGCTTCTTTCAGGCTTCTGAACAGAAACTAACAGGCCTTGCAGAGGAAGACAAAGATGGGGGTCTAAATGATGTTTGCATCAGTCTCTCCTTAAGAAAGGGGGAAAGCAGGCTGGGGGAGATCAGCCCCAGTGAGAATCTCACCTCTAGTAAAGGAGGGATCCTGGACTGTACAGGTACTGGATCCAATGAGGGGAGTAGGATCCAATGATTTGGACTTTTTAGAGACCAACACTAAAAAAGAGATGAAGGAGAGTGGTCAGGGGAGTACTTCCTTGTCTCCTTGCCATTGTCCCTGGGCTTATCACTCTTCTCTCCTCTGGATTTGTCCAAGGATTTTTAACCAGACAGGGAGGCTCCAGAAAGAGAAGACTCAGATGATTTTCCCACAGAAGCAGGAAGAAGTCCCTTCAAGACAAGTTTACTCCTGTGCTCAATTATGGCCTGATGGCCAAAGGCCATACAGATAGAGCAGTCCTCATTCGAGTGGGCAGTGCCCATCCAAATCTGGAAGTTTGGGACTGCAAACCACACATTTTTTTAACCCTTATGGCTTGTCAAACATGATACAAAAATACCAAAAATGGTAAAATCTATGAGTAACAGTACAGTAACAATATCCTAACACTTAAAAGAAGACATGAGGTGCCAAAGGCAAAAGACACCTGGAAGGGATCCATTTACACAGAAGAAAAAAGTTTTTGTGTAAGGGGAAAATAGAACAAAAATACAAGGAAAGATACTGTATCACAAAGAGAAGACTAAAAACTATAAACACTATCAAAATTACAATAACAATAGCAATAAGAAGCAATAACTTAGCTGAGGAAAGCATGAGCTGAGTGTGTCATGTTTGCTCTCTACGAGTAGTAAATGAGATATGAAGTAATCTTGGGAACAAGAGGGAATTATGGATAATGGGAGGGGACTAAGCTGTGGATCTTGAAGTCACAAAGCAGATGAAGTTGGATTCAAGGTCGGATTTGAGAACCATCCGTTATTTTAAAAATAAAATAAATTCAGCATGTTTGTAATGCATTTGGAAACTGGAATGCCTCCTCCACTACCGTATGAGGCCACTGTCTGGTAATTTTGCTAGATGTTGCCGGAGTATAGGAAGTGGAAGTTGGATGTGCTTGCCTCCAGAAAATTATTTTTTTTAAGTATCTTGGTTCCATTTTGCATGTTTACGATTCTGTTGGTTCAGTCTTCTTATTTGTTGTTTTCAGCGTCATCTGTATAAAACTGAAATAGTCTAAAATAGACTAAAATGAAACTTGTCATATCAAAATCCACAAGTGCTAAACATGCATTCCCATGCATATACCCAGAAAGCCCAATAGCTATACTATGTAACAGTTCTAAATACATGTACTTGAGAAATATGAGATTTTGTAAATAACATGACCTACAAAATAAAATAAGTATTTCTGAAAGGAGTAGGCCTCCCTGCACCTCCATTGCTGAAGTTTCCCACACTGTTTTTATTCATATATTCTCATTTTGAAGTATGCGGTTGTGCAGCAGTTAGCATTGCCACCTCACTGCATGAGATTCTCTGGTTCAATTCTCGGCTGAGGTACCTTTTATGTGGAGTCTGCATGTCCTCCTTGTGGTAATGTGGGTTTCCTCCAGGTGCTCTGGTTTCCTCCCACATCCCAAAGACATTTTGCAGGTGGACTGGACACTCTAAATTGGCCCTAGGTGTGAATGGGTGAATGTGTGTGTGCCTTCTGTGGAAGGTTGGGTGCCGGGCTGGCAACATGACACTGTAAAACTCCACTGCCAATTGTTCTGCAAATGATTGTTTTGCTGTGGTGACCCCTAACGGGAAAAGAAAAAGAAGATTCTCACTTTGAAGTCATTCAAAATCAGAGAAGGGGGTGAACATTCAAAAAAATCAAAAATAAAATCTTCACTTTTTCTCTGCTGTCCATCAAGCTCAGACATTAAATAGCACATACATTTAAGCCATAAATGTATCAGTGCATTAGGCACAATACAAACTATATGTAAAACCAGAATGTTCAACCAAGCAATAAAATGAACAATTTTACATTTAATAGGATAGATATTTATGTAATTTGTGTGTGTGGGTCTGTGTTTTGCATGCTACAGCTTTAAGGGAGAGTTATACACAGTGCAGATAGCTGGATTGGTACACAGGGGATGGCATCACAATTAAGGAAGTTTCTGAACTGTGTGCTGTCCATTCTTGTGTACAGGTCCATATTTAGATGTAATTTAGGCTTATTGATCTGTGACAAATGTCATTGTCCTGTTGTGCTACAGGTCCTTTATAGCTGTACTGCAGGACGTACTGCACTCACTTGCACTATGTTACAGCAGCAGCAGCAGTAGTCACACTTTATTGATGATATCATAACCTGAAACAACTTTCTATGTTTTTGACTACGGTATGTGAAGGTATACATATGAGATTACTTACTTTGGTCGACACAGCAAAATACCAAGAACATTGGCCACAAAAGGTCAACAATGAAAATGGAGACAGTCATCTGCAAATGCTCTATGAAAATCCTTGTAGCATGAAAACAAAACAAAACAAACAAACCAAAATTAACATTGTTTTTGTCAGGGGTAAGCCCACAGTGCCTTCCACATCCCTTGCTAATTATATATAAAAACTTCAACATTTCAAAATCCCAGTGAAAGTGAATATTCTACACCCAGGGACTGTTGATGTAGCACATCTGTCGACCATCTGCATATGTCAAACAAATGCAGTCAATCGAGCAGTTGTCCACATTTTGCTGTGTCGACCAAATTCAGGAATCTCATATGTATACTTAAATGCATATGGTTTTCACATGCACTTATATACGTAGGTGTGTTTATATTTATAATCATATGTGTATGTGTGCGAATCTGTGTGTATCGGAGCAGTGTCCTGTGCATAGAATGTTCCCTGTAGCACTGAAGGTTACAACATCTATCCTGTCATAGATGTGCAGTAATTTTTACTTGGCCAATGCATTTCAGCAACTGTGCTGTAACAGCTAAGGTACAAGTGAATCTCTTCAATTTGATTGTTCGTATTGTGTATATATAAACATGTACCTCACACCAGCTGCCAGCATGGTGTGCATTATTATATCATATCTGCAGCTGTACTACTTTGTTTTCGCTGAACTGCATATATATGTTTTCTATGCAAGTTTCATATATTAGTCCTGTGAAGTGTGCACCATATCTCTGAATCTTGCCTCGTGTGCTTTACTTTTTATATTGTCATGATATATCTTTCTGTAAAGGAACATCTAATGCAAAAAGAACAATATTTTACTATGATGATAACTGTTCTATCATCTTTGGGTATATAAGGTATAAAAGCATTCAGGTGAACACAATAGATTTTGTTCTGATACTTAACACTGTTGAATACAAATTACAACTTCAGACAGATTAAGTAAGGGAAAAACAAGAACAAATAGAATAAAAAGATACAAGTGAGCTAGCAAAGAAGGCACCATTATTTTTTATATGCTGTTGCAATAATAATTATCCAGTCACTCAGTATAAGAATTTGGGCATGTGTATAACATCTTTACTTTGATATTTAGGATACATACGTTAAATTAAAGGATACAAGTATTCTAGGTCAGCAGCAATCAAAGTCTGATGTGCATATCTATATTTAATATTTGTGTGTCTATGCTTGATATGCATCCATGGCAACACTCCTGATTCACTCATAAGAAAGCCCTAATTATTATTTTCCTTCATGGAAGTACAAACGTCTCTTAAACTGGATTATAATTTCCCACTGATTAATTTGTAAAACTACTTACAGTTTCATAAAAGATGCATTGTACAGTATCCTTTCCACTTCTTAAAAGGAAAGTCTTGGCACCATGAGCGCCATTTGTCACAGCAGAGTCCAGCATTGCTAAAAAAAGATTGAAAACTTGTATCTCAAAATTAAAACTGATACTTTACGTTGGGCCATTTTAAATCTGCATTCACTTTTTATAGATCTTAAGACTATATACTTTATTCTATTAGTAAACAGCACAGTGCTAATCATTTTCCAGGTAAACTGCTCTGCCATGTCTGTTTCTTACCATATCTTATTTACTGGAATCCAGCTTGTTTCCTGGTATACAAAAAGGAAGACTTCTGTCAGTATCATGTAACTTTCAGCTGGGCACAAGCACTGCTCAAATTAAAACTGATTTCAGCAACAATTTAAAAATGCTGTTAATGTAGACAGATGAAACTAACCACTTAAAGAAGAGTCTCCCTCAGATATTTAAGTATGGATTCAAGACAGGACAAAAGCTGTCTTGACATTTATTATTTTCTATATTCTCTGCACAAATATATAACAGCATCTAATATAAAATAAAGTGACATGAAATCAAAACAAATGCAGTAAAGTATGTATGTTCAGAGTGCTTTGTAAGGACCAATTATTTTTTCATTAGATTCTCTTATAAATTGCCAAGCTCCTGATTTATTACAGTTACTGCTAGACATGAGGCTCGTAACCCAACTTACTGCTGGTCACTTGATTCTTCCACGACTGTTATCTTGATGTAGTCCTTAGAAAATGGACATGGTAGTACTGACTTTATTAGGAACAGACAAGTGAGGAACTCAGTACACTTTGGAACGTGCTGCTACACAAGAGGCACTTGTCTTCTTCTCCACCTCTGTATTGTGTGCTGGTGAACCTAGTTGTGCAAATTGCAGCATCAGTGAGAGGTCCTACAAATGATATAAGACTCCCATGTTCTCTCCTGGGATATAACAGCAGGTTATTAACTCTGTTAACACATCTGCCTGCCAACCCTTCTGCAAACTTAAGTTGGTTCTCGTACTCAACGGTGCTTGTTGCACAGATGAATGTTCTGCCACTGCACCAAAGACACTGCATAAATAACTATGAACTACAATGTGGTGACAAAACATATGCTACTATAAAGACTATAATCAGAGACCGAAAATATTAAATGAACAGAAAAACGTTGCCCACTACCCTAAAATAAGGAACACAAGGCATCATTCAAAGTACTGAAAACTACTAACCTATATGATCAGACTGAACTGTTAATCTTAAAACCACAGAAAAAAATTGCTTTTAGTGACAATTCGATAGTTGGATGAGGCTTTAGTTTCTATTACTGAAAAATGTTACCTGATTTCTATTTGATTCTGTCTGTATTATAGCTACAAACCTTTGTGCATTGTCTAATGACCTGTATTTGCAGTGCTATATTTACTAACTGTCTTTTTTACTCTAAAGCTGTAATAACTTCAGGTGACTCTTGAAAACCTTAGCACCTACTGGAACTGTTTAGTTAGGAAAATCTAGACACCTAAATCTAGTTCTAAATATAGTTCTAAATCATATATAGAATCACTTTCCATTTGTAAAATATCAGGGAGTGTGGTTGGTCTATTATGGAATGATACATTTCTTTATTGCTAAGGGAAACCAATTGCTAACTGTTACACAGCAGAAGGATTGATTGTATGAGAAACTCACCGTTGTTGTTGTTGTTGTTGTCTTTCGGCTTTTCCCAGTTAGGGGTCATCACAGCAGAACTCCAGTCCGCTAATGATTGGCAGTAGATTTTCACAAATGCCAAGGTGCCAGCTCGATGTTCAACCCTCAGCGAAGGCATGCCCATTTACGTATGTTTTTCGAATGCCCACCCAACCACGGGGAGGACATGCAGACTCCACACAGAAGGCACTCCCCGCACTCCAGCCAAGAATCGAACGGGAGAACCTCTTGCTGTGAGGCAACAACGCTACCGCTGCACCACCACTGTAACAGTAGATAAATGATCCCATTCCTTTCTCTTTATGAATTTATCCCATATGAGCACTGAACTTCGTAGGGTTGCGGGGATGGCTTTTGATAATTGAACATGAATATGGTTCCTCCCTGCCAGCACAGTTAGCTGTCTGTATGCTTGCTACTTGGTCAAGGTCTGTGCCAGCCACACAGGCAGGTAATAAATCTAAATATTTTTCAGAGCAAAAGCTCCAGCACTCAACTACACTATAAGTACTATAAATTTCAGAAGTAGCATTAGGTATCCCTCCTCAAGAAAAGATATTAATGTGCTAACCAAACTAATATTTGTATGAGAAACTGATACAATATACAGAAGATACATCTATATACATCAAAGCTTAACTGTGTGTATAGTATACAACTGCACATATCTTTGCAGCAGTCCTTTCCATGCTCTGTGCTCAGTACACATAAAACTTACTAAGCTATGTGATTATCTCATCACTCATGCAATAAGCAACATCACAATTGTCCCTATTTTGGAGGAATGTTCTTATTTTCAGGCCTGATTTTCACAAGCACAGGATGTCCCTATGGGTGGGAGGTTGGCATAATGGTTAATTTGTTTACATTACAGACACAAAGTGCAGCATTTAATTCTCACATGGGATAATTGGCTAGGCTTAAAATAGCCCACAAGGACAGTAAGCCTAGTACTAAACTATGAACCTATTGTGGTACGTCCCTATTTTCAGACTATTTACCCCATTACAACACAATTTTCTAAATCCCCCTCATCAGATGTTATTCTTGAAGATGAATAATAGAAAACCACACTCTATGACCAACATAAACATACTGGTGGCAACAATAGCTTAAAGAAAAAGGATGTATGCACATCTTATATCTCCTATTTTCTAAATCAAAAATAAATGACCTTGTGTGGTAGAAGTTTGCAGTACAGTCACAGTATTGCATCAACAATAAAACATGAATCACACTGAAAAGAGAATATGAGAAATGAACAAGGTGGAAAATACTGAAACAGAATAAAATATCTACAGGTATGCTGAATTAGTTACATGACTGCATTATGCTATTTCCTCTTTTCTGTTTGTCTGAAAATTTATTTCATATAGGTAGAACTAGAATAGCAGGCTATGCTTCTTATCTTTGGGTGGAAGCATAATCCAATATTCTTTGGTAGATTGTGGTAGCAGAATCACTCAAACCCTAGACTGGCAGTCAAGTTTGACATGTTTAGCAAAACTACAGATCTGCATGCTATCTACCTCAGAGATCTTCACTACTGACATCCGTCTGAAAAAAAAGGCTTTTGAAGCACGTGTACCACTACCAAGCCAACCCACCCCCCACTACAAACTTAGTAAATTGTATCCTAACAGGTCTCTAGAGGATCTTATTAGCAGAATTATAACACTGGTAAATGCAATCTGTCACCTATCTGAAGGCAGTCTGATTTCCTACAGGAGCTCCCCATTTACCAAAAGCAAAAGAAGCAAAATGCTGAACTGTCTGATAACTTTAGTCCTAGAGATATATGGCTATAGTAGCTTCCTAGGATTGGCAACCTTTCATCATGGTTTTGAAGATAAAGATAGATGGCAGGTAATTAGAAGTTATGTACTCACCATAACGTTCCATCTGAGTAGGTGTATTAATTTGTCTGCAACCTGTGGGTTATGGATCCGATATCGGATCCGAACCGGCATGGTTTACCAGCTATGGATCCAAGCTCTCAGCTCCTCCCCTCACCCATAATGCCCTGCTCTACCCTCATGACCTCAGATCGAGTTTGCCAACAGCAAGAACACCCTGAAAAGGGTAACAGATCATATGCAGGAAACTGAAAGGCCAGGGGGATAGGAGGGCGGGATGGTTGCAGACAAATGAATACACCTACTCAGATGGAACGTTATGGTGAGTACATAACTTCTAAATCTGAAGTAGGAGATTCATTTGTCTGCAACCTGTGGGACAGAGTCCCCAGCTACCTGAATCTTGGGCGGCCATCATGGAAGGATATTCCGGAGCACCGCGGAGCCAAAGGATGCTCTACCCCTAGATGCAAGATCCAACTTGCAGTGGGAAATAAAAGTATGAGATGAAGCCCACGTGGCTGCTGCACAAATATCATCTAGAGGAATCCTAGCCTTAAAGGCTGCCGAGGTAGAGACTGACCGGGTTGAATGGGCATGTACACCCTCCGGTGCGGCCTTCCAAGCTTGATAAGCCAATAAGATACATTGTGAAATCCAGCGAGATAATGAGACTTTAGAAATTGGTTTGCCCAAATTAAATTTAGCAAAGGAAATGAACAACTGGTCGGATTGCCTATGACCAGCCATCCTGTTTAGATAAAATCTAAGTTGCCTGTGAACATCTAAGGAGTGAAGCTTGTATTCACCTTTGTTTTCATATTTAGGAAAGAAGACAGGGAGGTTAATGGATTGATTAATGTTTGCTTCAGAAGCTACCTTAGGAAGAAAGGACGGGTTGGTCCTGAGGTAAACACGGTCCAGATGAAAGACCAAGTAGGAGGTTTAGCTGATAATGCTTGAAGCTCTGAAACTCTCTTGGCCGAAGTAATGGCTACTAAGAAGGCAGTCTTGAAAGATAAGAATTTCAGATCTACCGTAGCCCGGTTCAAGGGGCGGTCAAGGCCTGGAGAACTAAGGAAAGGTCCCAAGGAGGAACCGCTTGCTTTACAGGGGGCCTGAGAAGAAAATTACCTTTAAGGAAAATCTTACACAACTTGGCCGACATCAGTGGATTGGAGTCATGACCAATGTGATAATGGGAAATTGCCGCAAGTTGTACTTTGACCGTGGAACTGCTGGCACCATCATTAAAAAGAGTGGTTAAGAAATCAAGCACCAAAGGGAGAGGAACTGTGAAGGGTTTAGGCCTTGCCGCTGTGCCCACAACGAGAACCGCTTCCACTTGCTGCGGTAGACTTTCCTAGTGGATGGCTTATGAGCTGCCACCAGGATGGCCTTAACAGGGGACGAAATACCGGAGTCCTGATCAAGAGTGGAACTGGAGCAGCCAAGCGGTCAGCTTCAGGTTGTCCAGGTTCGGAGGAGATAAGTGGGATGGATGAGATATCAGATCCGAATGGGATCTAGAATCCAAGGAGGATTCACAGAGTGAGACCTTAGGAAGGGGAACCAGATCTGTCGAGGCCAAAACGGAGCAATGAGAATCATTCTGCACCCCAACCGAGAGGCTTTCTGAAGAACTTGGAGCATCAGAGGCAAGGGGATAAGCATAAAGAAGACCGGGTGGCCAAGCATGCACCAGAGCTGCCTCTTGGGAACCTCCGGGAGGAGGTATCAGAGCGAAAAAACTGTCGCACTTGGTGTTTGAGGGAGAGGCAAAAAGATCGCAACAAGGAATTCCCCACCGTGCGAATATGCGTTCCGCTACCTGAGTATTGAGAGACCACTCGTAAGGGGTGAGAATGGTGCGACTGAGTTTGTCCGCCAGGGTGTTGGACCGACCCGGAATATGCGTTGCTATGAGAAAGCGGTTGGTGGAGATTGCCCATTCCCAAACTCTCATGGCTTCTTGACAAAGAGGGTAAGACCTGGTTCCTCCTTGCTTGTTGATATACCAGACAACCGACATGTTGTCCGATTGAATCGCAATTGTTCCCAAGGGAAGAAAGGCCTGAAGTGCTAGCAACGCTAAGAGCACTGCTCTCATCTCTAGAACGTTGATATGCAGTAAGGTCTCTGAATCGTTCCATGTGCCTTGGATGGTCTGGCCTGCAAAATGCCCCCCCACCCGAGGTGGGAGGCGTCCGTGGTCACCGTGGCGAGAGGGGGAGAAGCACAAAATGGGCGGCCTCCGTGGAGATCTGGAGAGTGTAGCCACCACAGGAGGGACCGCTTGCAAGCCTTGCTGATCGCAATGGGATGATGCATAGGAAGAGCAAGATACGACCACTGGACTAGGAGTGTCCATTGGAGGATGCGCATGTTGAACCTGGTGAGAGGAAGAAGCGCTATAGCAGCCGCCATGGACCCTAGAGCCCTCAGGACCAACTCCGCCGGAACTGAGCTTGAGTGGAGAATGGCCCACACCTGGAGTTGCAGATTTTGAACTCTGTCCGCAGTGAGGAAGGCTTTTAATCTCCTTATGTCTAACCTGGCACCTATAAAATCTATGAACTGCGTGGGTGCTAGGTTGGATTTTTTTGTGTTTATAGTGATGCCCAGACGGGGAGCAAGATGGAGAAAGGAGTCTCGCGCCAATAGTAGTAGATGCCTTGTTGGGGCGGTGAGGAGCCAGTCGTCCAGGTAGGGAAAGACCTGTACCCCCTGAAGCCTCAGGTGGGCCGCTACCACTGCTAATACTTTGGTGAACACCCTGGGGGCTGTGGTGAGACCAAAGGGAAGGACCCGGATCTGGTAGTGACTGGCTCCCAGCCGGAAGCGGAGAAACCTCCTGGAGGGCCTGTCCATTAGTATGTGGTAGTACGCATCCTTGAGGTCTATGGAGCACATCCAGTGATTTTCTCCCAGAAGGGGGAGAATAGACTGCAGCGTGACCATTCGGAACTTCTCCTTGGGAACTGCCAGGTTCAAGAGTGAAAGGTCTAAAATTGGTCTTAGATCCCCCGTCTTTTTTGGCACTAAAAAGAACCTGGAGTAGAACCCTGATCCGATCTGGTCTGGGGGGACGGCTGGATGGCTCTTTTCTTTAGCAGATGGCCAATTTCTGCCAAAGCGGCCTCCCACTGACCGGGTGGAACGTCGGGGAGGGACTTCAATTTTGGCAAGTGAAGAAGGGGTATACGGTATCCTCTGGATATGATCTGGAGGACCCAGCGGTCTGATGTTATGGACTCCCATGCCGCTAGGTGCCCCAAAAAATGCCCCCCGACTGCCCCCAGAGTGGAGCAGCCGGGCAACCCCTCAGGGCTGCTGCGGGCCATTCAGAGAAGGGTTCTCTGGACCCGAAGTTCCTGGGAGCCCCTCTGCCCCTAGGGCGGCGTCCTCCCTGTCCTCCTCTGCCACGGAAGGACTGATTGTCCGGAGCAGACTGAGATTGCTGCGACTTCCGGAACCACATCTTCTTCTGTCCCTTTTGGTTCCTAGAATAGGGCCTCTGGGGAGCAGAGAAGCGGATTCCGATGGCAGACAGCGTCTTCCCGTCCTTCTCGCTCTGGGTCAAAGTGTCGCGAACAGTTTTGCCAAAGAGGGCAGAACCATCGAAGGGGGCGTTCGCAAATGATGCCTTGAAGGGCTCTGAGAAATCGCAATGACGGAGCCAGGCCTGACGTCTAGTAACTAGGCCTGCCCCTGCTGCTCTAGCGGCACCTTCCGTAGCATGGGACAGTAGCCGCATAGAGGTATTGGTGACGGACCTGAGAGTGGCCATGCGGGTGGAGTGCAGCACTTTGTCCTCCTCCGACATGGACTCTGGGGGGGATGCAGCGTATTCTTTAATAAGATCGCGCTGCATCCTAATCACGTGTGCCAGATAGTTCAGCGCCCTCACTGAGAAGGTCGCTGAACTAAACATCCGATTCCCCAAGCGGTCCATCATCCGAGACTCCTTGCTCGGGGGATGGACTGAGGGACTCTCCTGAGCAAGTTCCCTCTTGGTGGCCGCCGCCGTCAACATGGCATCTACCGGAGGCCCCTTACTCCAATGGGCATGGTCAGCCGGGGGACTGAGAATACGGTCGGGCCTTTTAGGGATTGGCTCCACGGTGTCCGGTTCCTTCCACGCCCTGGTGGTAATGAGGTCCACCAGGGGGTCGGCAGGAGGGGACACCCAAGAGGTAGACGGGCCCGCTTCAAATGCCTCCAAGAACACGGACCTGTCTGAGGAAGACTTGGGGGCAGACCACCCCTCCCTTATGCGGAGCATTTCCATGATGTCTCCAAATGAGACATCCTCGGGGGGTGACCGTGGGGAGCCTTCCCCTTCCTCCAAATCCGTGTCTTCTGTGAGAGACTCGGGGGAGTCAATGTGCCTCCTTTTGCACGTATGTTTGCGGGGAACATCCTCCGGGGGGCTGTCAGAGGACTCCTCACAAACAGTAACCTGTTCCAGGGGAACAGCTTGGGGCACAGGAGCGGGCTGTCCCAAGGGCCGGATGGTGGAAGCCTGACCCAGTGCAGAGGGAGCGCGGGACGGAGCCGAAGCAAGTGCTGGGGGTCCGGAGACCCTCAACAGGGCCCTCTCCACTACATCAAAAGCCGAAGGGGAACCGACCTCGACCAAAGGATCCGACAATCGGCTCCCCCTTGGATCCGAGGAGTGGATCGGAGCCGGCGCCGGCCGGATCCGGCGACAGTGCACTCCGACACAGACGGCGCTGAAGGAGCACTGATCCCCCTGGATCCAAAGCTCGGATCCAGGCTCCGAGAGGTCGGATCCGAAGCACTCGAGGGCAGGGTCGGATCCGAAGTACCAAGTACTATCGGCGCCGACCCACCCCGGCCCGGCTGCTCAGCTCCAACTGCTCCGAACCCGGGTAGCGAGTCGGAGAAGGAGCAATTGGCTTGAAAAAAGGGGTCGAGCTCCCCCCCAGAGGGGGGGGGGAGCAAGAGCACTCCCATCTGCATCTGGGCCTGGATGAACCTTCTCATCATCTGGTCCAGATCAACGTCTGACAGGCTATAAGTTGATCTTGACAAGGCTGCCGAGGTAGGCCTTGAGTGCCTCCTCGATAGCCTCGATGGAGATCGGGTCTCCTCCTCCTCAGGTCCTGGTGAAAAACACACTGGAGACCAGAGCCGAGGAGGGGGAGAGCCAGCAGAGAAGGAGGCCGGAGGAGAAGCCCGCTTGGCTGGCGGGGCCGAAACAGAGGTCTCGGCCCGCCACTTATGGTGCTTCTCCCTCCGGTCCTTCTTTCTAGCTTCCCTCTCCTCCGAACCACTACAGGGAGGTTGAGTCCCAGGAGGAGGAGGGGGAGCCGGAGAGGAGACAACCGTAGAAATGGTTACCCCCGAAGGGGTGGAGGCCGGAGCCGAGTCCGGTGGCAAAAGACCCGCCAAGACAAGCTTGGACCTCCGCTCCTTCAATGCCCTGGGGTTGAACCCTGCACAAATGGAACAACCAGAAGTGAGGTGTTCAACCCCAAGGCATCTAACACCGAGTGTGGCCATCAGCCGGGGAAAGCTTATGGCCACACTCGGAGCACTTGGAGAACACAGCTTTGGGTTGTTCAGACATCCCAAATGCAAAAAGGTTACTTAAACTAGAGTTAAGCAAAGTAACAAAACCACTCAACAGGCCCAAACACACACTATGCTACCAGTGAGGGGAGGGATAAGTAAAATTAAATTTTAAAACACTAAAAGTATAATTAAGTAATAGGGAAACCTACACTTCCACACAACTTTCACACAAAACTTCAAAAATTAGCACTTTAAAGACTAAAAAAACTGCACTTAGCTGAAGAGCTTAGAAACACAATCTGGTCACCAGCGCAGCAAACGAGATCTGAGGTCATGAGGGTAGAGCAGGGCATTATGGGTGAGGGGAGGAGCTGAGAGCTTGGATCCATAGCTGGTAAATCATGCCGGTTCGGATCCGATATCGGATCCATAACCCACAGGTTGCAGACAAATGAATCTCCTACTTCAGATCTGGATATTCTAATTTAATGTAATATCAGACATAACAACATAAAGACGGGGATGGCAAACAAGGTCACATTACATTTATGAAAGCCCATGTAAGTCTGGAAATACTTCACGGTCTGCAGTTATGAAACTCCTGCCTGAAGTATCTACCAGCAAAAGCATTTTTAATAAAAAAAAAAGCCATAGTCAACTTTTGTAGCAAAAAAAAAGTCAAGCATCAGTATGGCACAATCACCAGCTTAGCAGGCCTGAGGTAAAGAAAGGCATTAAGGAAAAAAAAATAAAACTTACCAGTGATCAATAAGTTAAGGTAGGCTCCTATAGCAGGCATGCTGACAAGGTAAGAAAGCACCAAGTGAACTCTCCATCATATGTCTGGTACAGATGTTATTTCTTCTTGAATAATGTGAATCCCACAGAAGCCAAAAAAGGGATCATAATTATCAAATACTCTGATTATTAGCTCTTCAACTTGAACTTGCAGGAGGCAGTCATACAGATAAGGGAAAGCAGTAATACCTCTCCACTTCAGAGCTGCTGTAATAAGAAGTTATGTACTCACCATAACGTTCCATCTGAGTAGGTAAACTTCATTTGTCAGCAATCTATGGGTCTTCGGATCCATATCGGATCCGAGCCGGCAGTTTCCAACAGCATAGATCCAAGCTCCAAGCTCCTCCCCCTACGCATAATCCCCTGCCAACCCTACCTGACCTCAGATCGAGTTTGCCCACAGCTAGATAAGCATACAAAAATCACCCGCAAAACTAGCTACATACCCTTGAAGGAAGGTAACATTTCGAACATCCGAAGGTCAGGGGGACGGAGGGGGGGGGGGTCGGTTGCTGACAAATGAGGTTTACCTACTCAGATGGAACGTTATGGTGAGTACATAACTTCTTAATCTGAAGTAGTTAACTTCATTTGTGCATCAACCTATGGGACAGAGTCCCCAGCTACCTAAATCTTGGGCGGTCCTCAAGGAAGGATGTTCCGGAGCACTGCAGAGCCAAAGGATGCTCTCCCTCTGGAGACAATATCCAGCTTGTAGTGATTAATGAAGGTATGAGACGAAGCCCATGTTGCTGCTGAGCAGATATTATCCAACGAGAGTCTAGAAGGAAAGGCTGCCGATGTAAAGATAGAGCGTGTAGAGTGGGCATGGACTCCTAGAGGTGCGGGCCGACCAGTACTTTCATATGCCAACAGAATACACTGAGAAATCCATCTGGACAGTGTGACTTTAGAAACAGCATTTCCTAAGTTAAATTTGGCAAAGGAAATGAACAACTGATCTGATTGCCTATGACCAGCTGTTCTGTGTAAATAAAAGCACAGTTGTCTGTGCACATCCAACAACTGTAACTTATATTCCCCTTTGTTCTGGTAGTTGGGGAAAAAAAAAAACTGGAACGTTAATGGACTGATTAATATTCGATTCGGATGCAATTTTTGGAAGAAAAGAGGGATTGGTCCTGAGGTAGACTCTGTCTTTGTGGAAGGACAAATAAGGTGGTTTTGCACAAAGGGCTTGAAGTTCGGAAACCCTTCAAGCTGAGGTGATAGCTACAAGAAAGGCAGTTTTCCATGATAAAAATTTTAGATCTACTGAAGCTGCAGGTTCAAAGGGGGGGAGGGCTGTAAGTGCCTGCAATACCAAAGTTAAGTCTCAAGGAGGGACTGCTTCCTTCACCGGGGGTCTGAGTAGGAAAGTACCCTTCAGAAAGGCCTTGCATAACTTAGAGGAGATCACGGTCCAAGGTCATTTCCTACGTGGTAGTGAGAGATAGCCGCCAATTGAACCTTGACTGTAGAGGAGCTGGCGCCCTGATTGAAGAGTCCTGATAGGAAATCTAACACCGCAGGCAATGGAGCTGTGAAAGGATCTAAATCTCTGTGCTCCGCCCAAATAAAAAAATGTTTCCATTTGCTATCATAGACCTTTCTGGTGGATGGCTTATGCGCCGCCACCAGAATAGCTTTGACCTGGGAAGAGATACTGGGAGTCCTAGCTAATCTTGGAACTGGATCAACCAAGCCGTGAGCTTGAGGTTGTCCAGGTTCGGGGTCGGAAGATCCAATGGATGGGATATGAGATCCGGAATGGGATCCAGAATCCAGGGAGGATTCACTAGGTGAGACCAAAGATATGGGAACCAAGCCTGGTGAGGCCAGAATGGGGCGATGAGGATTATCTTGTTCCGCAACCGACTGGCTTTCTGTAGAAACTTCAACATCAGCGGAAGAGGAGGATAAGCATAAAGGAGACCAGGGGGCCAAGCATGCACCAGAGCATCTTGTGGAGATTCCCCGGGTGGGGGAATTAGAGCGAAGTAGTCATTGCATTTCGCATTTGAAGGAGAGGCGAAAAGATCGCAACAAGGTTGACCCCAAGTAGAGAATATCTGCTTCACTACTTCTGGGTTCAGAGACCACTCGTACGGCGAAAGGATGGTGCGACTCAACTTGTCTGCTAAAATGTTGGACCATCCCGGAATGTGCGTTGCTATGAGAAAGCGGTTGGTGGAAATCACTCATTCCCACACTCTCATGGCCTCTCGACAAAGGGGATAAGACCTGGTTCCTCCCTGTTTGTTGATGTACCAGACCACTGCCATGTTGTCCGTCTGGATTGCAATCGTTCCTATGGGAAGAAGGCTCTGTAGTGCTTGCAACACCAAAAGCACTGCCCTCATCTCTAGGACACTGATATGCAGAGAGGTCTCCGTGCTGTTCCACGTGCTTTGGACTGTCCTGCCCGCACAATGCCCCTCCCCATCCAAGGCAAGAGGCATCTGTGGTCACCGTGGTTAAGGGAGGGGACATAAAAAAGGGGCGCCCCTTCCGGAGGTCCGGGGATTGGAGCCACCATAAGAGGGCCTTCCTGCAAACCCTGCTGAGGGGAATAGGGTGGTACAGGGGGAATTGCGGAAAAGACCATTGAACTTGGAGAGTCCATTGCAGGACTCTCATATTCAGACACGCCATCGGCAATAGGTTGATGGTGGCCGCCATTGAACCCAAAGCCCTCAGGACCAATTCCGTTGGGGATGCCTGAGGTAGGAGGATGGCCCGCACATGGAGTCTTAAAGTCCACACTCTGTCTGGAGTTAAGAAGGCTAGACGCCTGTTTGTGTCCAACCTGGCTCTGATGAAATCTATGGTTTGAGTTGGAGAAAGGGAAGATTTTTCTATGTTGATAGTGATCCCCAGCCGGGTCGCTAGGTGAAGAAAGGAGTTTCTGGCTGCACAGAGTAGATGTCCTGTGGGGGTGGTCAGGAGCCAGTCGTCCAGGTATGGGAAAACCTGAATGCCCTGCAGTCGCAGGTGGGCCGCTATCACCGACAAAACTTTGGTGAACACCCTGGGGGCTGTGGTGAGACCAAAGGGAAGGGCCCTGAATTGGTAATGGCTGGCTCCTAGCCGGAAGCGGAGAAACCTCCTGGATTGTCTGTCCATCAAAATGTGGTAGTACGCATCTTTGAGGTCTTTAGAGCACATCCAGTCGTTCTCCCGCAGGAGGGGGAGAATGGATTGAAGCTTGACCATCCGGAACTTTTCCTTGGTTACTGACAGGTTCAGGAGGGATAGGTCGAGGATCAGTCTGAAGTCCCCAGTCTTTTTTGGCACCAAGAAGAACCTGGAGTAAAAGCCTGATCCGTACTGGTCTGGGGGGATGTGCTGGATGGCTCTTTTTTCTAGCAGCTGCTGGATTTCCGCAGCTGCAGCCTCCCTCTGCTTGGGTGGGATGTCAGGGAGGTGTCTGGGATTGTGAGGGAAATGAGAGAATGGGATCTAGTAACCTCTGGATATGATGCGAAGCGGTCAGTCGTGATGGACTCCCAAGCTGATAGGTGCCTTGAGAAGCACCCCCCCCAACTGCCTCTGGAGTGGAGCAGTCAGGTAACCCTTCAGGGCTGTTGCGTGGGCTGGTCAGAGAATGGTTCTCTGGACCCAAAGTTCTACGGGCCCCCTCTGCCTCTAGGGCGGCGTCCACCCTGTCCTCCTCTGCCGCGGAAGGACTGGGGGTCCAGAGCAAAACAGGGCTGTTGCGACTTCCAGAACCACATCTTCTTCTGTCCCTTTTGGTTCTTGGAAAAGGACCTCTGGGGAGCAGAAAAGTGGACTCTGATGGCAGACAACGTCTTCTTGACCTTCTCGCTCTGGACCAAGGTATCACGTACGGTTTTGCCAAAGAGGGCAGAACCATCGAAAGGGGCATTAGCAAAAGATGCCTTAAAGGGTTCCGCAAAATCACAGTGGCAGAGCCAGGCCTGTTGCCTCATAACGACGCCTGCTCTGCTAGCTCTAGTGGCCCCTTCCATGGAGTGAGACAGTAGCCACATAGAAGTGTTCGAAATAGACCTAAGAGTGGCCATTCGGGAAGAGTACAACTGTTTGTCCTTAGCCGACATGGACTCTGGGGGCAACGCGGCATACTCTTTGATAAGGTCTCGCTGCAGTCATATGACATGTGCCATGTAGTTCCGTGACCTCACTGAGAAGGTAGCTGAACTAAAAACCCACTTCCCTAAGTGATCCGACTGAGACTGCATGTCTGGAGGATGGACCGAGGGACTCTCCTGGGCTAATTCCCTTTTAGTGGCCGCCGCCACCAACATGGCATCTACAGGGGTTCTCTTACTCCAGTGTGATCTGTCGAAGGGTGGACTGAGTATTTTATCAGGTCTTTTTGGGACTGGCTCCACAGTGTCCGGCTCCTTCCACACCCTGGTAGTGATCAGATCTACCAGGGGGTCAGTTGGAGGGGACACCCAAGAGGTAGACGGGCCTGCTTCAAATGCCTCCAGGAACACAGATTAATCCGAGGTAGGCTTTGGGGCAGACCACCCCCCCAATCCTGAGCATCTCCATGATGTCTCGAAATGAGACATCCTCAGGGGGTGATCTTGGGGAACCTTCCCCTTCCTCCAAATCTGTGTCCTCAGCCAATGACTCAGGGGAGTCCAAGTGCCTCCTCTTGCACTCACGCTTGTGAGGAACTTCCTTGGGGGGGCTGTCTGAGGAGACCTCACCAGCAACATCATGTTCTAGCAGAACGACCTGGGACGTCGGAGCAGGCTGTCCCTGGGACTGGCTGACAGAAGTCAGACCCATCTGAGATGGAGTGCAGGGTGGAGCCGTAGCCAAGGCCGGGGGGTCTGGAATCCCTCGACAGGACCCTCTCCACTACGTCGAATGCCAAAGGAGAGCCGCTTTCTCTGGGATCCCAGAGCAGACCCTCCCTCGGATCCGACGGGTGGATCGGGGCCGGGGCCGGAGCCGAAGCGGTCGGATCCGAAGGTCCAGTATGCTCCAACCTGGGCGGAGCCAGAGGCACACTGAAACCCTCGGATCCGAAGCTCAGCTCTCTGCTCTGAGAGTTCAGATCCGAAGAAAAGGGACCCAACAAACTCGAGGACATTGTCGGCGCCGAAGTACCCGATACTGTTGGCACTGACACCCCCTGGCGCCGACGCTACCCGGCTCTGAAGACTTCGAACCCGGGAAGCGGGTCAGAGAAGGAGCAATCGGGGCAAAAAACGGGGTTGAGCTCCCCCCTGGAAGGGGGGGGGAGGCAGGAGCACTCCCATCTGCAGCTGGGCCTGGAGGAATCTTGTCATCATCTGGTCCAAGTCTGCGTCCGTCAGGCTTCGGGTGGATCTGGATGAGGCCACCGAGGCGGGATGGGAGTGCCGCCTCGATGACCTCGATGGGGGCCGGGCCTCCTCCTCCTCCGGTCCCGGTGTAAAACAAGGAGACTGGAGCCGGGGGGGGGGAGGCTCGGACATCCTGGAGGGAGAAGACCGCTTAGCCAGCCGGGCCGATGAAGAGGCCTCGGCCTGCCGCTTGTGGTGCTTCTCCTTCCACTTCTCTTTCCTGTACTCCCTATCCTCCCGGCCCGAAGCGGGAGGTTGAGTCCTGGCCAGGGGAAGGGAGGCAGGAGTGGCAGTAGCCGCAGCCACGGCAGGAGCCACCGTGGGACCAGAGGCCAAAGCTGAGTCCGGGGGCAGCAGTCCCGCCAGAATCAGCTTAGCCTTCCGGTCCTTAAGTGCCCTGGGGTTGAACACTGCACATATGGAGCAACCTGAAGACAGGTGTCCAACCCCAAGGCACAACACGCACCGAGTGTGGCCATCCACCGGGGATAGCTTATGGCCACACTCGGTACACTTGGAGAAAACAGCTTTTGGGGCCTCCAACATACTGAAAAGAAACACACACGCTAGGCCCCAACACACAGCACACTCCCTAATGCACTAATGAGGGTGGGGAAGGAAAACTATCAAGAAAATTAACAGACTAGTTTAAAAATTATGAGGGACCTGTACACAACACACGCACACTAAAGATTATAGAAAAAAGGAGAGAAAAACAGTAAAACTTTCTCACAAAAAATGCTAAAGCCTGGAACTCAGTGATCGAGCTGCTGGATGAAACTGCAGCAAACTAGATCTGAGGTCAGGTAGGATTGGCAGGGGATTATGGGTAGGGGGAGGAGCTTGGAGCTCAGATCTATGCTGTTGGAAACTGCCGGCTCGGATCCAATATGGATCCGAAGATCCATAGGTTGATGCACAAATGAAGTTAACTACTTCAGATCTGCTGTTAAACACTAGGGGATAGTATGTGAGTGAAAGGCAGACTAGAGAGAAGCACCAAAAACTGCAACTAATGATTTGCTGTTTAAATTTGTGAGCTCTAAAAGCTGGAATGTGCCAATAAACTTTTTTCAGATTTAAGGTTAACATTCAGGTCTCCAACAGCAGAAGTGCCAAAGTTTAAGAAGCTACCATTCTGAACTTTTCCACCTTGACAAACTTGTTCATTTATTTATTTGTTTTTGTTTACTGGGAAAGCCTGTCAGGGGAAAAAGCATTTTCAGCAGAAGCCCAAGGTGAAAAGCCCATCCAATTTTAATAGAGACTATATAGAGTTTAAGTTGGTTTTACTAATCCCTGTTGCTTGAAAGAAGAAAAAAATATGAAATAATCTGTTGAAATGTGGAAGCAACGTATTTGACCATAACATTGACTTCCAAAGGAATAATTCAGGATGGAAAAGAAGGAAAATGGCATCTTTTAAAGTGGATAACTGTTTTTTGACAAGAAATCTATTTTGTATTCCTTCCATCATTTCAGCACATCATTCATCCATAAATTTACAGAAACACTTGTCAAATTATTGAGGAATTCTACAATTCTCATTGTAGTCCCTGGCACATTTCTTACCCAAGGAAGATTATGCTGGGAAAGAGAGAGAGAGAGAGAGAGAGAGAGAGAAAGAGGATTCACCTACATTTCATGGGAATAAAGGTACATGAGGAATTATACACCAGAAGTTTCTCTGTTCAGAGTCCTTCTCCATTGCATCAAGTGTAGCTTAATCTCTCCAAAAGAATCTATACTAAAACTACAGACATTTGAAGGAGACTAGCTGCCTAAGGAGACTACTATTATAACATGGAAATTTCTACCCATACCCAGAAAGAGTAGAGGTAGCAAAGGAGATATGAAAATTTAAAATATACCTTTCTCTCAACCCTTTAGCTGCTAACTTATTTTCATGGCATTACCTTCAACTCAAAGAGAAACCTTGAGGAGATAGGGAGACTTCTAATATTTGTTCTCACATTTTATGCATAAGGTTTATCCTTAAGCCAAACCTGTTGTGTCGCAATTACACCACAAAATTACAGATCTGTATGATATGAACACATATTTTTAGACCCTATTTTTAAATTAGGAGTAATTTCTTCACTTCTTCACCAACGTACAAGTTTTCCAACATGAAAGTATTCTGAAGAATCATAAATCATTAGTTCAAAATCATATACTAGATTAGACTAAAAGATTTAGTAACCATATTGTTCTTGTTGTTAAGTGCTATTGAGTTGATGCCGACTAAAAATTACCTTATTGATAGCTGTCCTGAACTGTGTATTATCTTCAGATATAGTTGTCTGTACCAGTGAATAGTATCATTGATACAGGTGCATCCATTACAGCAGATATTGTATCAACAACAAACTGACAGTCTTCCTCTTTTCTGTTAACCTTTGACCATCCCAAGCATAGTGGTCTTCTACTTTTCATTATATCTCTGAAGTAAGAAAGTCAAAGTCTTGCCATTTAATCTTACAGGGAATACTTTGGTTTAATTTCCTGCAATACCAATTGATTTGTTTCGTTGTCAGTCTAAAGACTAGGTAGTATTTTTGCCACCTTCAGGTGTCTACAGGTGTCTTTGTTGAGCTGTTGACTATCTTTTATACCAGCTCAATGCTCAAATTTTAGCAACATCACTATGAATATCAGGTTGTTTGCCAGAAATGTTATGTTGAAGTCAATGTTTAAGGGAGATGTTGAATGGGATGTGGTTAAGAAACCTAATTTATTTCAGCCAGCTCTGTACCCTGCAGTTGAAGCTTTTTGTAAGAAATGTAAAGCTGACCTTTATTCGGTTTTCAATAGCACTGATGGTTTAACTGGCAATTTTCACAATATGAGCAATGCTGAGATGTCTGCTTTGATTGAATTACGAGATGATAGTAGCCTAGTTATTAAACCCGCTGACAAGGGAGGGACAATTGTAATGGACTAAATGTACTATTGTGATACCATTCTAGAAATGTCAACTGATCTTGATGTATATGAACCTACTGATATGGTTTACATTCAGACAATTGAAAACGTATGGTCATAGAAGATAATTTTTTGAATGATTTGATTTTGAAAGCTCTCTCTAAATATTTATTGGTGGATAGTCCTTTCATTTCATCTTTTCAAGAGCTTCCAAAATACATAAAAATTCTACTAAACCACCATTTAGATCTATAGTTTAATGGAGGGGTTGGCTCACTGGGCCATTTTCGATTTTTGCAGAAAAGAAGTTGAGACCTGTCCTTGGTCAAGCAAAGTCTGTCTTGAGGGATACCAAACAGTGTTTGAAGGACTTCAGCCACTTCTCTGACATGAATAGATCAGGGGGTGAATATTTATTAGTCATATTGGATGTGGTATCTTTATTTACTGTAATCCCGAATGCACAAGGCATTGAAATGGTGAGGGACTATTTCAGGCAACACAGTGCATATGATGACAAAATGGTTGATTTAAGCTATCTTTTTCCTGAAGTGGTACTTAAAAATAATCTTTTTATTTTTGAGGGCTCGTTATTTATACAGAGAGGTGGCATAGCTATGGGCACATCTTGTGCCAATAGCTACGCCAATGTTGTCCTTCTTTGCTGGGAATTAGAACATGTCTTGAGCCATCCCAAAGTCAGATTCAATAGGAGGCTCATAGATGATGTGTTTATTCATATTATTAATTGCTTTAGGTGTGTTGTTTAATTAATGAGGGTGTTTTCTTGTATTATTTAAGTGAATGGTCTTTTGCTGTTTTTTATTGCTGTTCTGAAGAAGTTCCTGCTGGGACGAAAGCGATAATAAAAGGTTTTTTTTCACTAGTATGTAGTATCTTTTGTGGATCCTGTTCAGGCTGGTAGCAGTTTAATTTTGGGTTTGACTATGTGTTTTTGTTGTGGGGCAGGACCCAGCAACAGCTGCAGAGTTTTGCTGATTTTTAAAACACCACTACCTCTTTTTTGAGGTTTAGTTACCAATTCTCCTGGGATTATATTGATTTTCTAGATGTTAAAGTCAGTAAAGGGGAGAGCCCCCTTTTTGAAACTGGTCTGTATAGGAAACCATTTAGGCGGAATTCCATTCTACAATGAAGCAGTATGCATCCCAGCTATATATTCAAAAACATTCTTAAAGGGCAAGGCATGCATGTCTCAAGGCTAAGTAGCTCTGCGGCAGGAATTCGGCGCAATTTACAAGCCTTAAAGAGTGAATTCTTAGACAGAGGTTATAGCCATAAGGAGGTGGATGAGTTATGTTGTGAAGTAACCATCTCAAGAGGGAACAGAGCACAACCATTTTATTGGTCTAATAACTCAGACAATTTTGATGTACATCTTGTTTGTCCCAGTGATTTTGAAAGATCAGATAGGATACTGGTTCAACTTGATTATAGTAGTGATTTTAGCATAATCTATGATATGGTTAGGGCCAACTAGTCTGATTTCCACATGGATGAGCTTGTTGGTGACTTGGCAGGGGGATGTCCATGATTTGTCTTTAAGACTAAGAAATCTTTAAAGAGGTAGCTTTGCTATAGGAATAGTCAGCAGGTTGATTATGAGGTCACTGGTGCATCAGGTATGCAATGCTGCCTATATTAATAGATCAAATGTGTTTGTCCATCAACGGACTGGAAAAACCTTTAAGTTTAGAGTACTAGGCTGATTGTAAGAACACAGATGTAGTCTGTTTAGTGACATGTCAAGCCTGTCAGGGTCTTTATATTGGAAAAATGAACCATTCCTTAATGGAATGGATTAGGGAGCCTGTTTATTGCATTCACACCAGAGACACCAGGAGTGCACTTGCTAAACATGTTTTAGATTTCAATGACAAACATGTTTGATTTTATGGTAGTAGAGACAATTATTAGCGGTATTAGAATGGCGTTTTATAAGAATTTTACACAGAGTTGAGAATTACATTGGATAATCATGTTGTAGGCTGATAAAACACCTGGATTAAACAGGAAGGTCTCTTTTAAGACCTGTTTTGAAAGCCAGGGGTTTATTAAATGATTTCAATGCCAATTAATGGTGTGTAATAGATTTGATATGTCATAGAAAATGATTGGTTGAATGTGTTAACTTTTTGTATATTTACAAGCATTGGTTTTAAGTTTGTTTCATGATCTGAAGAAATACTCTGAGCAGTGTGAAACCGCTTACCTGTACTCAGAAATAAAGAAGATTTTGATTTTATTTATTGCCTCAGTCGAGTTTCTGTGCTGCCACATTTTCTGCTGAATATTTGAAGTAGATGGATTCACCAAACTGGTATGAAGACAAGTATGTCCTGTGTGGATATATTAATGTTACTTTGTATCCAACTTGTTTTTGGACATTCCATTGGAAATGTGTGCAATACATACTTGGTACTGAGAAGGCAGAATGTTAAGATAGTAGTTTAAAAGTGAAGTCTTCATTTTATTAGATAATGAAAAGTATTATTTATGTATGCTTCTGAGACTTTATTGATGGTTAATGGGTGCAGTGGTGATAATAGGTTATTATTGAGTGAGATGTTAAAACCACTGAAGTAAGGACTTAAGTGTAAGATACGATGTAATATGTGAGTGCTGGAATGTTATCTGCCAGGAAAATGTGGGAATATTTGGTGCAACTGCTGTATTAGTGACTGATAGGAGTATGCATGGCTATGAGTGGAGAAAGAATAAAGAAACTATTACTTTGGAAGTAGTGATTAAGCAGTAAGATGAATGGGTTATGAAGGTGTTTAAGAAATAATTAGTTGCTAAGGATTAATGTAGGTGACCGGGTCTATAGATATATGGGACACTACTGCAGCATAAATACTGAGAAATTTTAAAAGTGAAGATGTCTGGTATTTTAGTTAATTTAAAAACAATTAGTATTAAGAAAATATCATTTTATTTGATATAGTAATACTTAGAAAATGAGTTGGGATATATATGTGTATATACCCCAACCTCATGTGCAAAAATGGGAGAGAGAAATATATGTATGTTCCTGTGAGTATAGCCTTATGAGAGCATTAAATGGGTAAAAAAGTGAAAGTGGATGCACATGATTAGAGCAGAAAAATTATTGCACAGGTGAAACTTTTGTTGTGAAATAAAACAGCCTGGAACAATTTCTCCATGCAGCCTCAATGAACAGCAAAACAGATCTGGGGAATTAGAGAAGAGGGAAGAGTGTTATAGCTGAGTGAGTACAGTTAGACTCTAAGAACGTGGATCTGTGGTCTAAGTTCTACATTTTTTGAAGAAGATGAATCAGATAATCTTGGACCATTACTTATGTTTATGCTACCATCTAGGCCTTCAGTTAGTTATGGAACAGCTACCTGCAATACCCCTGATATTAATGAAAGGCCAAATAAAATTCTAATGAATCTGTGCCTTTCTAATGGTATATTAAATATATACAAACTGGCACAATTCACCAGGAACCAGGACTAGAAAACCAATGAACAAGCAAAGCAAACCAGCTGTAAACACAACCACCATGGAGTCCCAGGCTAATTCAACCAAAAACAATTAATAAAACTGAACACTTTCATCTAGTGTTACAAAGACTTCATCAGAGTTAATCAAACAGGTGAAAAGAGCTCACATAAATACAACAACCTTAATTAGTCACATAACCACACTCCTACAAATAATTAAAACAAATTTAAAAGTATACCCCCCAAAAAGCATAATACAATAAACCCTACAAAAATACCAACATTGCCTAAAAGGTTACAGTTAAACTACATATTGGACTAAATAAGATTTCAGCCTTAAAATGCTGGAAATTGACACCTGGTCATTGAGTCCAGGGAATTTACAAGAATCCAACTTAAGTTGCAAGAACAACTCTTTGGCTTTCAATAAGTCTTCCTACGCCGCACCCCCCCCCCCCCCCAGGGATAACCACTACATAGTCAAGTCCAAAAAACTGAAAATTGTGGTCAGGGTTACCCACAATGTGTTTAGCAAGGGAATTATTTAAGTTATTTTTCCTTATACTTAAACTGTGTTCGTAAATTCATTCCTTAACTTTTGTTTTGGTTTTACCTTTGTAAAAACATAAGCATTTTGAACATTTAGCAAGGTAAACTACCCCTAAGGTGTTACAATTACAGGGAAATGAACTTCTAATACTATTCCCATTAACAATTATTTTGTCTGCCACTAACATAAATTTACATTACCCACACCTTCCACAACTTGTTGTGTCAAATTTCCTTGAAGACTTCATTTTCCAGAGGTTGTCACCACTCTCTAGGAGGTTTTTCAAGGTGTCACCCTTTTTATACACCACTAGTGGACTATCACCTAATTTAGCTACTATCCCATTAAAACAAACAAAAACTCCCCAGTTTTTATCTAAGATACTTCTAATATGGGTGTTTTTTCAATTCTCTCTCTCTTCTTCATTTCCAGCATTTTAAGGTTGAAATCTTATTTAGTCTAATATGTAGTTTAACTGTTACAATGTATAACCTTTTAGGTAATGTTGGTATTTTTGTAGGGTTTATTGTATTATGTGTTTTGGGGGGTATACTTTTAAATTTGTTTTAATTATTTGTAAGAGTGTGGTCATGTGACTAATTAAGGTTGTATTTATGTGAGCTCTTTTCACCTGTTTGATTAACTCTGATGAAGTCTTTGTAACACTAGATGAAAGCGTTCAGTTTTATTAAATTGTTTTTGGTTGAATTTGCCTGGGACTCTGTGGTGGTTGTGTTTACAGATGGTTTGCTTTGCTTGTTCATTGGTTTTCTAGTCCTGGTTCCTGGTGAATTGTGTCACTATGGCTGGCTGTGAATTATTTTCCACTTTGGGGGACCAAACGAATGACATTTTGGACAAGGTGGTAGCAAGTATTGGCTTGCTAACACAGATGGTGAAAAAGCTTAAAGAACAGGTTCAGGATCCAAAGGTAACTAACTCTGAAGTGAATGAGTTTCTTTGTACCCTTATTTGCCTAAACAACAGAGGAAGAATGGATGGTGCTAGTAATGGGGCCAGTTCTGTTAACAACTCTGATACAGGACTTAATTTTAACGGTTGACTCAACACTTCGTTCCATTTTTCCAGCAATGAGCTATAGAACGGCGAGGGGTTGAGTTTACAACACGCTATGGACAAACTTCAAACAGTTCTGTCTAAGTGCCGTAAGTTGCAGTTAGAAAACTCCTACCTCAAGAAGAGTATAAAGTGTAAGATTGTTCCGAAAGGATTGAGGTGCTGGAAGTACCATAATGGCTTAGTGGATGGCTCCCCATTTTATATGGAACTACTAAGACTGTTTGATAGAGTGAGTATGGAACTTTTGAAATTGTTAATTAAAAATAATCAGAAAGAAATAGACAACTTAATCAATGAGGCTAATAAGCTGAACGACACTATCAAGGGGGACTTGTTTGTACATCGGGTTGATCGCTACAAAAGTATTTTTGTGGGGATTGACAAGGAGTTGAATGAAATACAAAATAGAAAAAATAATAAATTGAAACATGATAAAGAAGCTTATGCTCAAGGGTTTGCTTACCCCAACCCCCTGTTGTTGTGCAGCAACCATGAATATAGTGAAAGTGATTGGCCTACTATTCCACATGGGGGAGGAGAGCGTGATGACGAAGGAGACACTCTTTCAAAAAACAGACAGTGAGGCCCTCCGAGGGACTACAGAACAAGAATTTACAGGGAGAAGGGGTGCAACGAGCTTGGAATCCTCAACAACCGAACTATGGGAACCAATGGAGGTTGAACAACAAGGACTATCAACAGAGGAGACATTGAACGACATTTTTGTCAATAGTATGGGTGAGGAAGGAACAGTTTTACCTAGGATTAGTTCCAACACTCAAGGTGACTTATTTATATGATTTCACAAGTAACTTTTATGATGAAAACTGTGCTGACTTACTTTCTAAAGGGCTATCCTTTGTGCCCATGAATAATGCTAAAATTGAACACTTGTTGGTTGACCTAAAATTATTTTTAAGAAGACTGAATTTTAGACTAATGTTTGAATGTAATAGTAACAATGAAGGGGTTGACACTCTAAGGAGAAGTAGTGTGTTTAACCCGGTGCTTCCACTGCCTTTGATACTGTATGAAAAGTTGGTTGAACAGGAATTTAGAACTTTATTATTAAGTAAAAACTCTAGTATTGCTCATAACCTAAGTAAAGCGGAGTCTGAACTTTTGCTTAGGTTGGTTAAGGACAGAAATGTCTGAACTATGAAGCCTGATTAGGGGTGGTGGGGTGGTAATAATGCACAAAAAGAAGTTATGTACTCACCATAACATTTCATGTGAGTTGTTTATCTTGCCTTTATTCTCACTGATGGGTTCGGAGCCAATCCTCGTCTCTGACACGGCCGATAGCAAAGCTCAAAGTTTGCCAGTAGCTCGAGACCAAGCCCCTTATCCCACAATGCACTGCTGGAATTACCTCATATCTTGTTTGCTGCGAGTATATATACCCTTTTATTTTTTTCTATTTCTACAAGGGAGCATTTCCCAAAGGGGAAGAAGAAGTATTGAATAACCAGGATGGTACTATCCTCTAAGTCAACTGTCAGCCAGGAGGGGGAAGGAGGGAGGGACATGAGAATAAAGGTGAGATAAACAACTCACATGGAACGTTATGGTGAGCACATAACTTCTATATGTGAAGTTGTTAATTCTTGCCATTTATTCTCACTGATGGGTAGCGTCCCTAGCACCCTCAGTCTTGGGTGGCTCATGAAAGTACATTTTTCAGTACCGTGGAATCAAAGGAAGAGCTGTCCTGGAAGCCTCATCTACTTTGTAATGTGTGATAAAGGTATGAGGCTTAGACCAAGTGGCTGCAGCACAAATATTGTCAAGGGGCAATTTAGCTTGAAAGGCAGAAGACGTAGAAACGGCTCTGGAAGAATGAGCCTTAGGTTTGTATGTCAGTGGCATGTTTGCATTAGCATAAAAAAAGGATATACAATCTGATAAGCATTTTGATAGGGTTGTTTTAGCCACTGGATTACCTTTTCTGGCCTCCAAAAAGGATACAAAAAGTTGATCTGTTTTTCCAATATCCTTAGTTCTATCAAGATAAAATCTGAGCTGTCTGTGTACATCAAGTTTGTGCAGCATGTATTCCAATTTGTTAGAGTGGTTGGGAAAAAAGACTGGCAACTCAATGACCTGATTGATATTGGATTCGAAACAGACTTTAGGCAAAAAGGAGGGGTTTGTTCTGAGAGATACTCTATCAGCATGGAAAATCATATAAGGAGGCCTGATAGATAATGCTTGAAGTTCTGACACTCTGCGGGTAGACGTAATGGCTACTAGAAATATAGTCTTCCAGGACAAATATTTGAGATCACAAGAAGATGCTGGTTCGAAGGGGGAGAGAATTATATGAGACAGCATAAAATTCAAATTCCAGGGAGAAAAAGGGATTTTGACAGGAGGTTTCATGTGAAAAGCACCTTTAAGAAAAGCCTTAGATAACTTATGGGATACAAAAGAGACCTCATTTCTGATAAAGGACCCACAAAGGAAAAGAATAGTAGCAGCAAAAACAACCACAGAGGTTCCAAACACAGCAAATGCGATCTTTGCTTTGTTTTGTTGATTCTTTTATTCTAAAAAGTACAAACAGGTAAGCGCTTTCAGGGATAACAAACTCCGCTTCATCAGACCATGTTAAGCACAATGTAACAGATGACTATTTAAATGTTACAGCAACCAATCAAGTACAAGTCTAGAAGGAAGGGAAAGGTCAGTACATTTAAATTACATACTGTAGTGCAAAATAGACTTGCTTTGTGCTGGCAATTGAAAGCAGCCCACATCCACAATGTTAAACACTATCAAACTATTTCAGCCTTAAAACCACCACACACATACATGCATAAAAACAGATTATTGTACAAATAAATAGCAGCATTTATTAAAGTAGCAACTGATAATAAAATGTCTAAAAACTCCTGCTGCTTCCTTGCTATAACAGCATGGACAATAATGAAAAACAAAGCAGTCAATCTGTTTGAAAGTCTAAAGACAGAAGTAGTTGAACTAGTATGGCTATTATATGGTACTAAAAAACTGACTGTTACTAAATGTATAGTTAACAAATATGAGGATAGGATGGTGTGTAAACTGTGTGACATGCATATGCTATCAAATGCATAATTGAGAGATATAAATATAGTCATAGAACATCATGATTAAAAATTGATTTTGTCATATTAACAGCAAGGGCTAACGATGTTTCAGAGCTCTTGCCTTAAGGAAAGGTTTTATTGATACCTTGCTGTTCAAACCCAGGGGTTTGTCAGCTTGTAGCTGAATAATCCATTTCTGTTCTATGGATTCAGTCTTGTTTGATAGGTCACCACCTCAAATATTAGCATGCACTAACTCTAAGGCAAAGAACTTGAATTTATGACTGGGGCCTGTCTCATTAACATGCATAGCTAAAGCACTAGATACTTTCACATTTCTAATGTCTCTCAAATGTTCAAGGACCCTGTCCTTGAAAGCCCTGTTTGTCTTACCTACATAGTAGGAAAAACAAGTGATGCAGAAACAGAAGTATACCAGATTCTTGGTCTGACAATCTGCATAGAAACTAGTGTCAATATTGAAACAAAGTTGGGGGTGAAGGAAATGACCCCCAGTGTGTATGCATATACAAGCCATACACCTTCTACAGGTGTAGGTACCCTTTCTGTCAGATTGGGCATAACTAGGAGGATTCAATGGTCTATAACAAAGTTGATTTTTGAGAGATTTGTTGTATCTAAATGTAAAATCAGGCTTATTTCCAATCACTCCTTGTAGTTCAGGTATATTTAGAAGAATATCTCAGTTGGCACTGATAGTATCACATACCATGTTGATGTTGCTAGCATAGGTCAAAGGCATCCTAAGCTTATTGCCAACATTCATAGGGGTTCGACTCTGATCAACAATTTGCTCAGAAGTCTGTGAAGAGGTAGGGCTATGATTAATACTAAAATATGGTTTACATCTGCCTTCCCTCTCATTCCAGGCTTCAAGTATTTGTGTTTCAGTGACTTCTCTCTTGTATCCTCTATTTATAAATTCTTCCTTGAGAAGGATGAGTGCCTTTTCTAACTGTGCATCCTCATTATGTAGACACATAATACTGAAAATTTGCCCCCAAAGCACATTTAGTTTGTTATGATTAGGATGCATGCTCTTATTGTGTAGAATATTATTTCTTCTAACACTTTTCCTATAAACGCTCGTGGAAATGGAATATAGGGCATCCCTACTGATCTGTACATCTAAGAACTCTACAAGAGTAGAGGAATATTTATAGGTAAATTTCAAAAAAGTGTTCACTCCATTTATATACTGAAAGAACTCCAGCAAGGATTCTTCAGGGCCCTGCCACAACAAAAAAATATTGTTCACAAAGCGCGTATACCATCTAATCAAAGTGCCAAACTTGTCATTGGATAGAATGTACTGATTTTCCCAATTAACCAACAAATCTCTCAAAAATCTACTTTGTTATAGACCATTCAATCCTCCTAGTTATGCCCAATCTGACAGAAAGGGTACCTATACCTGTAGAAGGTGTATGGCTTGTATATGCATACACACTGGGAGTCATTTCCTTCACCTCCAACTTGGTTTCAATATTGACACTAGTTTCTATGCGGAGTGTCAGACCAAGAATCTGGTATACTTCTGTTTCTGCGTCACTTGTTTTTCCTACTATGTAGGTAAGACAAACAGTGCTTTCAAGGACATGATCCTTGAACATTTGAGAGACATTAGAAATGTGAAAGTATCTAGTGCTTTAGCCATGCATGTTAATGAGACAGGCCCCAGTCATAAGTTCAAGTTCTTTGCCTTAGAGTTAGTGCATGCTAATATTTGAGGTGGTGACCTATCAAACAAGACTGAATCCATAGAACAGAAATGGATTGTTCAGCTACAAGCTGACAACCCCCCAGGTTTGAACAGCAAGGTATCCATAAAACCTTTCCTTAAAGCAAGAGCTCTGAAACATCATTAGCCCTTGCTGTTAATATGACAAAATCAATTTTTTATCATGATGTTCTATGACTATATTTATATCTCTCAATTATGCATTTGGAAGCATATGCATGTCACACAGTTTACACACCACATATCCTCAGTTTTGTTAACTATACATTTAATATCAGGCAGTTTTTATTAGTACCATATAATAGCCATACTAGTTCAACTACTTCTGTCTTTAGACTTTCAAACAGACTGACTGCTTTGTTTTTCATTAATGTCCATGCTGTTATAGCAAGGAAGCAGCAGTATTTTTTAGACATTTTATTATCAGTTGCTGCTTTAATAAATACTGCTATTTATTTGTACAATAATCATACCTCTCAACTATACTGAATTTCTTGGTAAATATCGGTTTTAGGTTAAAATATTGGGGTGTCACGAATTCCCGCATGGCCCCTTTAATTTCTGACTTTCCTGGGGGGGGGGGTTGCAATTTCTTTCTCCTGACATCACCACATGCAAGGTGTGCGCAATAACGTCAGCTTCTGCAGGCCAGTTTGTGGTCAGGCTGTGGCAGTCCATACAGGCAGCACATCTTTCTTCCCTGGCCCCTCCTCCAAACATGTAAACAGAAATGGACTTACTACATGTGTGTGCAGAAACACTTATTTGCTTAATGGCTGCAGGCTTCCTCCGCCAGGTAAAAAATGTATTAAAATTACAAGTAAAACTTATATGTGTGAGCATGAGTCAGAGAAATGCTTATTTTACTTAACGGCTGTACTCTGCTGCAGGCTTCCTCCTCCTAACTTATACTTATGTGCATCGTGGAAGAGAATTAACGGCTGCAAGCTTCCTCCTCTTTCTAAACTTAGCCGTGGGTGAGAAATAGAAGTTATGTTCTTACCATAACGTTCCATGTTAGTTGTCTTCTTCTCGCCTTCTTTCTTGCTGGATGGGTTCGGAGCCGACCTCGGCTCTGACTCGGCCACTCTAAAAGCTCGAGAGTTGGTTCCACCGGCTCGAGGCTCCCCTTATATCCCACAATGCTAGGTGGTAATACCTCAGATCTCGTTTGTAAGCTAGGCCCAGCCAATAAAAAAAAAATCCAGAAATACTGGAAATGGGAAACCCACCTCTATAAAATGACAGAAGGAAGGTGACCTAAAACCTGATGAAGGAATATATACATAGTATAGTATATACATATATAAAATAGAGGTGGTAGGAAGAAAGGTCACAATCAAACTCCTCTAGGTCTGTCCAGGCTAGGGGGAAGGAGGGTGGGAGGCAAGAAAGAAGGCGAGAAGAAGACAACTAACATGGAACGTTATGGTAAGAACATAACTTCTATATGTTAAGTTGTCCATCTCGCCTTCATTCTTGCTGGATGGGACCGCGTCCCTAGCATCTTGTCCCGGGTGGCCTATCAGAACAGACTCTTGAGTACAGTGGAACCAAAGTTAGCTCTATGTCTAGAAGCTAAATCCAACTTATAATGAGAAATGAAAGTGTGAGGAGTAGCCCATGTAGCTGCTGCACAAATCGTATCAATAGGAAGCCTATCTTGGAAAGCTATAGAAGTAGCCAAAGCTCTAGTAGAATCAGCCTTAGGTCTGTTAGGCAACTTCTGGTGTCTAATCTCATACACAAAGGAAATCAAGGATGTAAGCCATCTGGAGAGTGATACTTTCGAAATTGGAAGGCCCTTTCTGCCTTCTGCATAAGAAACGAACAATTGGTCAGCTTTTCTGGTCTGTTTGGTCCTATCCAAATAATACCTTAATTGTCGATGAACATCTAGCCAATGTAATTTTTGTTCAGACCTGTTAGAATAGTTAGGAAAAAACACAGGAAGGTCAATGTTTTGATTTAGATTTGCTGCAGAGGCTACTTTAGGTAAAAAGGATGGGTTGGTCCATAAAGATACCCTATACTTATGAAACAAAAGATATGGTGATCGACTGCAGAGTGCATGAAGCTCTGAGACCCTTCTAGTCGAAGTAATGGCTACCAGAAAGAGTGTCTTCCAGGATAGCAATTTCATTGAACAGGAAGCTGCAGGTTCAAAAGGGGGAAGAATCAAAGATGTGAGAACTAAATTAAGGTCCCAAGAAGGAGGAGGATTTCTTATAGGAGGCTTGAGAAGAAAAACTCCCTTCAAGAAAGCTTTGCAAAGCTTGAGAGACATGATGGCAGAATCCGAGATGCCCACATGAAAGTTATATATAGCTGCCAATTGAACCTTAAGAGTAGACGGAGACGAACCTGCGTGGAATAGTTCGGCTAAGAAATCAAGGACCGTTTGAATGGGAGCAGTGAAAGGATCTATGTCCCTTCCTTGAGCCCAATAGGAGAAACGTTTCCACTTACTAAGATAAATCTTCTGGGTGGAAGATTTATGGGAAGCTATTAAAATATCTCGAACTGAGTGAGATATTTGAGGAAGCCTGGCTAAGGTTGGAATTGGAGGAACCAAGCAGTGAGGTTCAGAGAGGGGAGGGAGCGATGTAACTGACCCGACTGATGGGTCAAAAGATCTGGAACTAGGTCCAGATGCCAGGGTTGCTCCAACAGAAAATGGTGTAGAAAGGGGGACCAAACCTGTCGAGGCCAGTAAGGGGCAATGAGGATCAATGAAGCCTTCTGAGCGATGGCTTTCTGTATCACTTGAGAAATTAGTGGGAAGGGGAAATGCATACAGAAGTCCCGGGCCAAACTTGGACAAGAGCGTCCCTGCTGGGATGGCCTGGTAGAGGAAAGAGGGTGAAGTAATCTTTGCACTTGCTGTTTTGGGGAGTAGCAAAAAGGTCGCAGCAAGGCTGGCCCCACTTCAGAAAAATTTTCTCCACGATTGAATTTTTCAGAGACCACTCGTGAGGCATGAGAATAGCTCTGCTCAATTTGTCCGCAATGAGATTGGACTTTCCGGGGATGTGCATTGCTATCAGAAACCGCTGAGAAGAAATCGCCCATTGCCACAGTCTGAGTGCTTCTCGACATAGGGGGTAGGATCTGGTTCCGCCTTGTTTGTTGATATACCACACTACAGACATGTTGTCCGTCTGAATTGCTATCGTTCCCATAGGAAGAGAGTCTTGAAGGGCTTGCAACGCTAAAAGCACTGCTCTCATCTCTAGAACATTTATATGCAAGTGGCGTTCGTCTGGTTGCCATATGCCCTGGACTGTCCTGCCCTGATAATGCCCCCCCCCCACCCGATCAGGGAGGCGTCCGTTGTCAGAGTAGCAACCGGAGGGGGAGGGACAACTGGTCTTCCTAGGAAGAGCCGGGGGGAAGAAATCCACCAAAGAAGATGATTCCTGCATGCTTGCATTATCACAATGGTGTGGGACATCGGAAGTTGTTGGTATGACCATTGTGTGAAGAGCATCCATTGTAAGATTCTCATGTGAAATCTGGCTAATAGAAGTAGAGGGATAGCAGCCATAATCCCCAGTACTTTTAGGACTAATCTGACTTTGATTCTGTTGCTGTGGAAAAGAAGAGAGACTAGTTTGTGTATGTCTGCTATCCTTTGGTCTGTGAGTCTCGTAGACATGCTGACTGTGTCTAGATTTGCGCCTATGAAGGTAATAGCACGACAAGGCGACAAAACAGACTTTTCGCAATTTATTGAGATACCTAGCTTTCGAAATATGCGAAAAGTGTAGTCCCTGGCAAGTAGTAGAAGATGCTTGGTGGGAGCTGTAAGGAGCCAGTCGCCTAAATATGGAAACACCTGGAATCCTTGACGTCTCAGGTGAGAGGCCACCACTGCCATGCATTTTGGTAAACACCAGGGGGGCTGTGGTGAGTCCAAAGGGCAGGGCTCTGAATTGAAAGTGACTGGTTCCCAGCCTGAAGTGGAGAGATCTCCTGGAGCATCTGTTCATTTTTATATGATAGTACGCATCCTGGAGGTCTATAGAGCACATCCAGTTTTCCTTTCCCAATAGGGGTAGGATGGATTGCAACGTGACCATCCGAAATCTTGCTTCTTGACAGACTTGTTCAAGATGCTGAGATCCAAAATGGGCCTCCAGTCCCCTGTTTTCTTTGGAACCAAAAAGAATTTGGAGTAGATTCTGGATCCTTGCTGGTCTGCTGGCACTGGCTGAATGGCTCTTTTTGCAAGCAACTTCAATATTTCTAACGCTGCTTGATCCCTATGAGCGGGTGGAACATCTGGAAGGGACTTTTTTGATTGATTTGGAATGTGAAAGAACGGAATGGAATAGCCTTCGGAAATGATGGACTGTACCCACTTGTCTTGAGTTAGAGATCACCAGGCTTCTGGGTACAGTGATAATCTTCCCCCGACTGCCTCCGAAGGTGGACAGTCGGGCAACACCTCAGGGATGCTGGAAGGGCTTATCGGAAAAGGTTTCTCGATTGCCCTGGTTCTGCGGACCCCCCCCCCTGCCTCTAGGGCGACGTCTACCATTATTGTTCCCCCCTCTGCCTCTAGAGGGGAACCGACTCTGTGCGTCAGGCAAAGCCCCTTGAGATTGCTTGCGGAACCACATTTTTCCACTTTTCTGGCCTTTGGGGTAAGGCCTAGAAGGAGTAGAAAAACGGACTCTGACGGCAGAAAGAGTTTTGCCATCCGTCTCGCACCTTGTCAAGGTTTCTTTCACTTGAGGACCAAAAAGGGACGATCCATCAAATGGGGAATTAGTGAAAGACGTCTTAAAGGGGTCCGCAAAATTGCATAGCCGCATCCAGGCATGCCGGCGTAAGGCCACACCTGTACCTGCGGCTCTGCTCGCTCCATCAGCCGCATATGAAAGGAGGCGCATGGAGGAGTTAGCTATAGAATTTAGGGTAGCCAGCTGAGCGTTCATCTTGTCCTGAAAACCCACAGCTGTAGGATCCTTTAACATCTCACTCGCTTCCTTGATCAAGTCTCTTTGAAGACGAGTGAAATGACAGAGGTAGTTCAGCGAACGCATTGAAAAGGTCGCTGACGAAAACATCCGCTTCCTGTACCTGTCCATAGACCTAGATTCCTTGTTAGGGGATGGACAGGCACTGAAGGATCAGCTAGTTCCTTCTTAGTGGCAGCAGCTACCACCATAGCATCCACAGAAACTCCCTTAGTCAGAAATTGCTTGTATGCTGGTGCTGTAATAAACCTTGAAGGTCTCCTGGGGGTGGGGTCCACAGAGTCAGGAGCCATCCAAGCCTTTTTCGCTACCACCTGCATAAGGGGGTCAAAGGGGGGGGACACCCAGGAGGTGGAAGGGCGAGAGGCGAACGCCTCAAGATACACAGATTCATCCTCCGAAGGGTTAAGGGCTGGCCAATTTCCCCTCTGTTTCAAGATCTCCAGGATGTCTGCAAAGGAGACATCTTCAGAAGGGGAACGGGGGGAACCCTCAGAATCCTCTAAATCCGTGTCAGAGGTGACAGACTCAGGTGAGTCTATGTGCTTCCTCTTGCACTTTCTCTTCCTAGGGGGCTCCCCTGCCAATTCAGGGGAGGCCTCGGAAGAGGATGAGATCCCCACCGGGGATTCTTGAGGAGCTGGCTCTCTGCGGTCTGGGATGAGGGAGTGAGCAGACATTACCTGAGGCACCGAAGGGGGAGGGACGGACGGAGCCGACTGTGGAGTTGAACCGGGTTCCAACACACTCCGCATGACCTCGAAAGCACCCCTGTCAGGCAGAGCCAGAGGTCCCCGCTCCGAAAAGCTGAAAACCTCCCTCGGCACTGACAGTGATGGCTCTGAGGCCGATGTCGGAGCCGAACTCACCAGCGCCGAAGCGCCGAGAGGGAGAGTGGGGTCGGACAAGGGTCCGATGCCACTCACCCCCTCGGAGCCGACGAGGGAAGTCCGGCGCCGAGATTCTTCCAAGGAAGAAATCGGAGCCAACGACGGCGCCGAAGACAACTGTATCGGCTCCGACGCTACCACAGTCTCGGGTCCGAAATGTCCCGGCTCCAAGCTCAAGGGAGTCGGAGGAGGAACATTTTGAGGAATAGGATTAAGCATCGACTGATGAGTCAGGCTCTGAAGCATTTGGGCCAGTGCCTCGGACTTAAGAAGTCGACTCACTACCCTCTGAAGGTCATGGTCAGACAGTCTCGATGACCTAGAGGAGTGAGATCTATGGCTCCGTTCAGACAGCAAGGGAGATGCTGGAGCCGAATGAACGGAGCCAAGGGACGGTGACCTAGACCTCTTCCTAGATGTCGGTTCCGATAGTCTTATCGGAGCCGACTCAGAGATTTCTAATACCTCGGCTCCAGCCGGAGCCGAGGGAACCACAGAAATAAGAGCTCGAGTCTCATCGGCTCCAGCCGGAGCCGATGTTGTAGCAGACTTTGACGCCTTAGGTGTCGACTCAGATGCTGGAGTCGAAGACCTAGAAGCCTTAGAGGGTTTGCCCGAAGAAACAGTCGGAGGACCCTCAGGTTTTAGCAAGCCCCATAAGATGAGCTTATTTTTTCTTTCCTGCAGGACTCTAGGGCTGAAGCCATGGCATACAGCACAAGAGTCCTGCAGGTGTAAAGGTCCCAGGCAGTACACACAAGAAGTGTGACCGTCTGTCAGAGACATTTTCTGACAGCACGAGTCACACTTCTTGAAGCCTGAGACCTTCGAATCCTTAGACATTTTAAGGAACAAGTGTAATCACACACAAGCACAAACACACCGATTACACTATACACTAAAATAAAACTAACTTAACTAAATAAATTTAGATAGATAGTTATAAATTTATAACAGTCCCTACAAAAAAACACATACACTCCAAAGGGGGATGGAAGGGCCCGAAGGCCTAAGAAAAGAACATATAAGTTCTTGTGGAAAAAGGGGCGAAGAGCAAGGAGGAAGGGATAAAAATCCTTTTAAGTAAGGGGATACTGAACAGAAACTAATTTAAAAGGGATTTAGTTAAACTTTTAAACTGTGTTCTACACTAACCTGAAGCCGGTTGAAGCAACACACCTTGATCGCTGTAGCGGCAAACGAGATCTGAGGTATTACCGCCTAGCATTGTGGGATATAAGGGGAGCCTCGAGCCGGTGGAACCAACTCTCGAGCTTTTAGAGTGGCCGAGTCGGAGCCGAGGTCGGCTCCGAACCCATCCAGCAAGAATGAAGGCGAGATGGACAACTTAACATACACTTATTTGCTTAATGGCTGCAGGCTTCCTCGTTCCTCTGCTAGGTAAACAATGTATTAAAAGTAAAACTTATATGTGTGAGCGGTGAGTCAGAGAAATGCTTATTTTACTTAGCTGCACTCCGCTGTGGGCTTCCTCCTCCTAACCTAAACTTATGTGCATCATGCAAGAGAATTAATGGCTGCAGGCTTCCTCTTCCTTCTAAACTTAGCCGTTCGAGAGAAACACTTATTTGCTTAACTGCTGCAGGCTTCCTCGTTCCTCCACCAATTAAGAAATGTATTAAAAGTAAAACGTCTATGTGTGAGTCAGAGAAACACTTATTTTACTTAACGGCTGCACTCTGCTGCAGGCTTCCTCCTCCTAAACTTATATGTGCACCGTGCAAGAGAATTAACGGCTGCAGTCTTCCTACTCTTTCTAAACTTATATCTGCGTGAGAGTCTGCGAGAGAATTAACGGCTGCAAAATGGCAGGAGAAACACTTTTACTTAGCAGCAGGCAGGCATTTGTGTGTGATAGAGAAACGGCATGACCGATCAGTTGCTGGATAAGTATTCTATGTATACAGAAAGTGGGCTTCCATAAAATAGAAAATGAATGCACTATATAATTGTATAAATGTTCTGATTTTAGGTGTCTCATAGTCATAATGCAAGATTAAAACAAGCAAATATATCAGTGATGAATGTTGATTTACACTTGAACTGTAGCACAACAGGTTAAAGATGTTTGTTCAGTAGAGCAGGGAAGGATGAGGCAGGATAAACAGAAATAAAGATGATAGTAGTCCACCAAATTCCATGTGACTGGAGATTGTCCTGCTGGAGGGAATGGTGGATCCTTTGCTAAGAAAACTTGTCAACTATGTTTCAAAAACAGATTGAAAATTCGGTTACAAGGCTATGGTTGCTGATGAAATAGACTTGTAATTTTTTTATTTTCCAATTACTACTTCTTCAGATTTTCAGTGTATTCACTTTATGACTTTACTTGCCAAACTAAAATAGTAAAAGTTATGCAGAAGTTAATTTCATACAGCACCTGTGGGGCATAATATTTTGGGACAGATCTGGGCAATGACAACATCCAAGCTCATATGAAATAAGATGCAGTCAATGATCATTTATTTATTTGACACATTTCCAGTGTTCAGAGTATCTTACAAAATATTACAGCCCAGGATAAAATGGTAAATAGCATATTATGCCAAGTAACATGATTAGAAGAAGGAAGTTCTCCACCATTGCTTTAAGGCAAAAACACTAGGACAGACTCTGCCTATTATAGGCAGAATAAATTTCAGAGTACACATTTTACAGACTCCTGCCAAAAAATGTTTTTTGCAGTAGAGTACAGTATTTCTCTCTCTTGTGTTCTAATTTCACATAGTATAGTCATACAGATAAAATGTAAAAATACATTTGTGGCACATTAATAAATGGTAATGATATGACTGTTTGAAAATAAAGTCTGATGAAAGTATGAGGCACTTGGATGACCATCTGACCTAGAGCAGTGTCATTAAGGGGCAGAGCATTTCTGACAGCTTTGTGACACATGGATGGTTCATATTGTATTCTGGCACCATTCTTGTGCTTTTACTTAATGGCAGGAGACGCTTTGTGCTTTTACTTAATGACAGTACTTTTGAGTTTTTACTTAAAAATTGCACGCATGTGTGTGTGTGTGTGTGTGTGTGTGTGTGTGTGTGTGTGTGTGTGTGTGTGTGTGAAACTTCCTGTCTTTCAGGAAAAGCATGGTAATATAAAACATTTTATTCTAGCAACCTTCCTAAGATTATACAAGCAATGTTTAAACTATGCCCCTGTTTTTTGGCTTTAGCCCCCCCCCCCAAATAAATTTTGGCTTTTTCCAGATTTCTTCTGCTGCATAGTTCTTCAGGGAGAGAGAGGTTTAGTGCTGCTTATGCCAAGTCTGTTTATGTTGTTAGTAGCACAACAGGTAGAATAATTGCTTTTGATGCAGAAGGCTGTGAGTTGTACTCCCACAGTAAGTAGATGGATTGCTGATAGTGTATTGTGTTGTACTTTTAAAGTGGATGGATGCTGCAGTCCTGAGAATGTCCTCTTTGGTGGAGATACTGAGTAACTATGAACCTGCTATCAGTTTGACATCCATTCCCTATTGCAATATTACTAGCTTATCATTTTTTTAATGTAACATAGGCAATTTATTGCTCAAGGGCAACAGGCACTTTATTTGTAGATGAAATATTAAGTTGTTTGCTAACAGCAACCTCTTCATTAGTTGCAGATCTTACAGATCTCTTTAATGTGGAATTATTTAGATTACTTTTACTTCTGCATAGATTGTGCATATTTACTTATACTGGTGGATTGTAGAAGTTTGAGTAGACTTTATGATGGAAATGTTTTGAATTGGGCAGTTTTGCCATTACTGGTTCATGCATTTTGCTTCAAAGCTTACTGGAAAAATGTTCAAAACAAATTTAAAATGTGCTCTAACAAGTGTGCTGTATTATAAAAGGAATGTAATTTAATACAATCAGGAAGGTGCATCAATGAACACATGCATGTTTCATGTGCAAGGAGCCTATGATTTGAAAACAGCTTAAAGGTAGTCGTAGTCTTTATCCTGCACTGGCCAGATGCATTTTCTTTAAATGTAGGTTTCAATGCTGTTTCAATGAATGTGAATTTCAAGGGCAGAGAAATTTTAATGCTAAATCTATTTTCATTGTGAGACTGTATTGCTTTGTTTAGCAGATGTCTATTAGTGTTTGTGCTATAAAATGTAAAATTAAAGTTTTAAATGAAATCCAAATAATCATTGTAGAAGTAAAGCAGTATGCACACTGTGCACGGGGGGCCCATTCAACCATGATTTGTGAGGGGGGAAGGGTGGCAAACTCAAACACGGCCTTGGGCGGCACAAATTCAGGCTACACCACTGATTAGTAGGTGTAGGCCATGGAGAATGACTTTTGGAGGTCCTAGCAAACTATAATATTCCTTTGCTAAGATTAGAATATTGCCTGCTATTAAATGCCCTATTTTTACCACAAAACCCACATATTGCAAGTCACCAAAAACAAAACCCTAAGGTTCATCATCTTCTCCCTTCCCAGTGAACATCATTGCTACACATTAAAAAAATGGTTACCATTTACTACAGGGTCTGGGCTGGGGCCATATTTTGGTTGTCTGTTCTTCAGTTTGTGTTTGAAAGTAGGTATCCCACAATTCCATATGAGTGGGCGGGGTTACATAATTATGTATGCATATTTTATGTTAATCAGCATACAGATTTGTACCTATTTTTCATGGGCCTTTGTCCAGATTTTTGATGTTTCCAGGTTGAGAGGTATGACAATAATCTGTTTTTATGCATGTATATGTGTTGTGGTTTTACAGCTGCAATAGTTTGATAGTGTTTAACACTGTGGATGTGAGCTGCTTTCAATTGCCAGCACAAAGCAAGTCTATTTTGCACTACAGTATGTAATTTAAATGTACTGACCCTTCCCTTCCTTCTAGATTTGTACTTGATTGGCTGCTGTAACATTTAAATAGTCATCTGTTACATTGTGCTTAACATGGTCTGATGAAGCGGAGTTTGTTATCTGTGAAAGCGCTTACCTGTTTGTACTTTTTAGAATAAAAGAATCAACAAAACAAAGCAAAGATCGCATTTGCTGTGTTTGGAACCTCTGTGGTTGTTTTTGCTGCTACTATTCTTTTCCTTTGTGGTTCCTTTATCAGAAACGAGGTCTCTGTTGCATCCCATATTCTAGTTTGTTTGTTTCCTTGATTTTGTGCATAGAAGAAGGCAGCATTGGACTGGAAGATACTGCTTCCTTTTCTACAAGTGCTGTTTCTAACAGATCTGTTTTTAATCATTTTAATGCACTTTTGCAAGAACAAAACAATCCACTGTTGAATGGAACAGTGACTATACCATCTACAAGTGCTATCCCAGACCTGAACAGGTCAGAAACATTTGTTAGAGATTATCGCTCTTCGGAGAATGCCATGTATAAATACAAGCATTTGCAGTGGCAAAGCTTTCATCTGGAAGCTGCACTGAATCTACAAATAGCACCAAGAGGTCTCAGGTTTTTAACAATGCCTTCTTATGGCACATCTTACCCTGAACTTTTAAGGCGTTGGAAACTGCTCAACTTAGAATGCAGCGCAAGATATATGCAGCTGCTGATAGACTTTTTCAGGCCTGAAGAGGCGGAGCTACATAAGCAGATAGAAGCAATGCAGAATAACATTTTTGATACATATTCTGTGGATATTATTGGCGATAAGTTGGATGTTCTTTTTGAGAATATCTCTGCATATGACAAGAGACTTGCAAATGTCAAAGCCAAGAAGATTCAAAGGGATAAATCTGACTTTGCAAACAGCAATGTCTTCTCTTGGTCCAGAGAGAGACCAGTAATTCATTCATCTTCACAATGTGTCATAGGAAGTGGGCAGATGCCTAAGACTGTTCGCACAATTGTCTCAGGACCTGCACACTCACAACAGCCATCTCACAGTCTCATTGCTACAGGGAGTGTATCAAGTTTGATGTCTGAACCGAGTACTAATAGCAGTACCACAATTAATGTAGTGAATAATACAGATACTATTGTAGCTGCCCCTACAAACAATGAAGCTCCTGTTAGACAGAAACAGGCACTTACACCTCAGAACAATTCTCTGAGGAATATGAGAGTCTCAGCTGTATCCAACACAGCTGAAGCACCTTTTTAATTGAAGGATTTGTTACCGATACGAGGCAGATCCAGGAATCGGTACACAAATGCCAGGATTAGGCACCTCCAGAGTGAAGAAGATGTATCGAGAAACGGGAAGAGAATGAAGCAGGTCTTGTGATTAATATTTCATCTGCTAAGCTGACTAGAACACAGATCTCTGTTTTAAACAAAGGGCTAACATTTGTTCCAGCTCAAAGAGCTGTCTTGACTGATGTTCTATGTGATTTTAAGATGTTTGGTAGAACTCTTACCCTCAAAACTATATTTAAAAACAATACAGGGAATGAAAATATTTTTAAAAAACCAAGCACATTTGTGCCTCGTACTAATCCTACCGTAGAGTTGTTTATAGACATATGTGAAAAGCAGTTAAGACAGAAATTTACTGGTAAACAGAATGATTGTTTTTTCAATATGACATATCTTGAAAGGCAGGCCCTATCTGAGTTAAAAAAATATGAAGAGCATTGAGCTAAGACCAGCCGACAAAGGGGGAGGCATAGTTGTGTTGGATAAGGATATGTATCTATCTGCTATGATGGAATTATTGGGAGAGACTGACACATATATTTCCTTGTCAGCAGTGGTACTGAAAGGAATAATTGAAATAGTGGAATTTTTGATCTTTGACCTTTTATTGACTGGTTTAATCTCAGAACCATTGTTTGACTATTTTAAAGTAATAAATCCCACTATTCCCATATTATAAGGCCTCCCTAAAATACATAAAAGTCTATCAAAACCACCAATGAGACCTATAGCATCCAGTAGAGGCTGGATTACTGAACCTTTGTCGATTTTTGTAGAAAATAATTTACATGTGGATTTAGACAAATACAGCTGCAATAGTTTGATAGTGTTTAACACTGTGGATGTGAGTTGCTTTCAATTGCCAGCACAAAGCAAGTCTATTTTGCACTACAGTATGTAATTTAAATGTACTGACCTTTCCCTTCCTTCTAAACTTGTACTTGATTGGCTGCTGTAACATTTAAATAGTCATCTGTTACATTATGCTTAACATGGTCTGATGAAGCGGGTTTGTTATCCGTGAAAGCGTTTACCTGTTTGTACTTTTTAGAATACAAAAATCAACAAAACAAAGCAAAGATTGCATTTGCTGTGTTTGGAACCTCTGTGGTTGTTTTTGCTGTTAGATAACTTATGGCCCATAACGTTCAACCCATCAAATCCAAGGTGGAAATTTGATATGGCGGCTAACTGGACTCGAACTGTGGCAGCTGCAGATCCTTCCTTAAAAATCTTTGTCAAAAATTCTAAAATGGACGATAGAGGAGCTCAGAAAGGGTTGATTTTCTGTATATTTGCCCAAATTGAGAATCTGTTCCACTTACTATGGTATAGTTTCCTGGTGGATGGCTTGTGAGAAGACAAAAGTATTTGTCTTGTATCATCTGAGAGCCAATGAAGCCTGGCAATTAGTGGAAGTGGATTAGCCAAGCAGTCAGTTTTAGGGACTGCAGTGAAGGATGGCAGTCCCCTGACGGGTGTGTCAGAAGGTACAGAACTGGGTCCAGGATCCATGAATCCTCCAGTAGTTGATGGTGAAGGAAGGGGAACCAAATCTGTCAAGAACAGTAGGGGGCTATGAGGATAACTGTCCTTCCCAGTGATTTTGCTTTCTGTAAAACCTTGGGTATCAATGGAAGAGGTGGGAATGCATATACATGACCCGGAGGCCAATCGTGTATGAGTGCATCTCTCGGGGAATGTCCTGGAGGTGGTATTAGGGTAAAGTAGCTTCTGCATTTGGTATTGATGTGACTCACAAAGAGGTCGCAGCAAGGCTGGCCCCATTTGTGGAAAATCAAATCCGCAACTCGTTGGTTTAGAGACCACTCGTGAGGCAACAGTATTGCCCTGCTCAGCTTGTCCGCTATCACGTTGGATTTCCCCGGGATGTGCGTTGCTATCAGAAAATGGTGGGACAACACAGCCCATTGCCATACCCTGATGGCTTCTCGACAAAGGGGGTAAGACTTGGTTCTGCCTTGTTTGTTCAAGTACCAGACCACTGACTTGTTGTCCATCTGAATTGCAATTGTCCCTAGAGGAAGAGAGTCCTGAAAGTACTGCAATGCCAGAAGTACCCCTCTCAACTCCAGAACATTGATATGCAGATGTGACTCTTGATTTGTCCATGTGCCTTGGGCAGTCTTTCCCTGAAAATGCCCCCCCCACCCTATCAGGGAAGCATCCGTGGTCACAGTGGCTACTGGTGGGGGGAGAACAAAGGGTCTTCCGATTGTAACATGAAGATATGTCAACCACCACCGAAGGTCTCTCTTGCAACAATCTGTGATGAGAATCACGTGGTGCATCGGTAGCTTTTGGTAAGACCACTGATCGAAAAGGAGCCACTAAAGGATTGTCATATACATCCTTACGAGTGGTACAGCCAGGATTGCTGCCACCATCAAACCTAGCACCTTCAAGACCTCTGCTGCTGTAGCTTTATTCTTTAACACCAGTGAGGTGACATGTTGGCAAAGAAGTGAGACTCTTTTGATTAGAAGACGTAGAGTGGTGGTTGAGGAATCTAATGCTGCTCCTATAAAAATGGTATGCTGCGATGGCAATAAGGCAGACTTTTTGAAATTGATGGTAATGCCTAATTGATGGCAGAGTGTCAGAGTATATTGTGTTGCCTGAGTCAATTGATGCCTGGTGGTAGCAGTGAGAAGCCAATTGTCTAGGTATGGAAACACCGTGACCACTGCCATGCATTTGGTGAACACTCTGGGGGCTGTAGTGAGACCAAAGGGCAGGGCTTGAAACTGGTAATGATTGGCTCCCAGCCAGAAACGCAGGTGATCCCTGGAGCGTCTGTTCATTTTTATGTGATAGTACGCGTCTTTGAGATCTATAGAGCACATACAATCGCCTTTCCCTAGGAAGGGAAGAATGGACTGAAGCACGACCATTCAGAACTTCTCTTTCGTTATGAATTGATTGAGTCTGCTGAGGTCCAAGATAGGTCTCCAGTCCTCTGTTTTCTTTGGTACCAAAAAGAATCTTGAGTAAGTTCCGAATCCAACTTGGTCTGCTGGGACTGGTTGGATGATTCTTTTTTCTAGCAATTCTTGGACCTCTACAATTGCTTGTTCCCTGAGACTGGGTGGAACATCTGGGATTCTGTTTACAGGAGTAGGAGGGGAAGAGAATGGTATGAAATATCCTCTGGAAAGGATGCTTTGTACCCATGTATCTGATGTTATGTTTAGCCAGGCTTCTGGGTACAAAGATAAGCGACCCCCAACTGCCTCCAGAGCTGGACAGTCAAGCCTCCTTTCAGGAGCGCTGATAGGGCTGACCAGAGAACTGGCCTCTGTCACCCTGTTGCTGCGGACCCCCTCTGCCACGTGGGTGGCATCTTCCATTATAACCCCCTCCTCTGCCTCTAGAGGGGGTTTCTCCACGTGTGTCCTGAAAGGCTCCCTGTGCTTTTCAGAACCACATTTTTCCGTCCTTAGGGCTCTTGGGATAGGGCCGAGTAGGGGTAGAAAAATGGACTCAAACAGCAGATAGGGTCTTTCCTTCCTGCTCACACCTGGTTAAAGTTTCCTTTACTTTAGGCCCAAACAGTGATGAGCCATCAAATGGGGTGTTGATAAAGGAAGACTTAAAGGGCTCCGCAAAGGAACAGAGATGCATCCAGTCTTGTCTCCGCAGAGCAATGCCTGAACTAGCAGCTCTACTCGAACCATCAGGTGCATGAGATATGAGATGCATGGACAAGTTCACAACCGAGTTTAGGGTAGCGAGCTGTGTGTTGACTTTGTCGGCAACCCCTGCAGCTACCGTACCCTTGAGAGAATCTCCTAACTCTTTCAGGAGATCTCTTTGTAGTCTCGTGAAATGGGTTAAATAGTTCAGCGATCGCAGAGAAAAAGTCGATGAACTAAACATTCGTTTCCCATATTTATCCATGATCCTAGAATCTCTGTTAGGAGGATGGATAGATGCAGATGTTTCAGACACTTCCTTTTTGGTGGCTGCAGCTACCACCATGGCATCAACAGGCATTCCTTTGGTCAAAAAGGCTTTGTCCACTGGGGCAGAGATGAACTTATTCGGCTTCCGAGGAACAGGGTCCATGGCCTCTGGTGACTCCCATGCCTTACGAGAGATCAGCTCTATGAGCTCATCGTAAGGTGGAGACACTCAAGAAGTGGAAGGTTGAGACCCAAAAGCTTTCAAGAGCACTGACTTATCCTCAGTAGGGGGTTTGGACTGCCAATCGCCCCTCTGACTAAGGATCTCTAATATCTCTGCAAAGGAGATATCCTCAGAGGGGGATTGAGGGGACCCTTCTGACACATCCAAGTCAGTGTCGGATGTCAAAGACTCCTGTGGGGAATCTAAGTGCCTCCTCTTGCACAGTCTCTTCCTGGGTACCTCCTCAGTGGGGAGATCTGGGGAGGTCTTGGAAGAGCAGGGGACACCCTGTTGGGCTACATGAGGCTTGGGATCTCTACGCTTAGGGGGACCGGTAGACATAGAAGCGGATACAGGAGCTTGAGGGGAGAAGGAAGCCCAAACTGATGCAGATGATGTCTTCAGAGACAGGACTCTCCTCATGGTATCGAAAGCACCATGGCTCCAATGGGAAGGGGTAGATGGATCCTGAGGGACCATCTGATCCTCCTGCACCAAACCATGGGCTCCGAGCCCGAGGTAGGAGCCGGGCTCATCCGAGTCGAAGCCCCGAGAGGAAGAGTCCGCACTTACAAATTGGTCCGACTATCCTCCCCGGACCCGACAGTAGAGTGTTGGCTCCTAGCATCCACGGTCTGTGCCAAGGACGTCCGAGTAGATGGAACTGATAACACCGGTGCAGGTCTCGGTTCCATAGGTTCAACAACTATCGGTTCAGGCTCCTTCTGCTCTGAGAGTCCAGTATGGCTTGGAGGAGGAGTAGTCAAGTCCTGTTCAATGGTCTTTGGCTGTGACAAAACGGTCGGGGCCAACAACAATTTAGCAAGTCCTAGTGCCCCTAGAAGCTTCTGCACTAGCTGATCCATATCCATATCAGAGAGGCTGACCAAAGACTTCGAGGAATGCACCGAAGGTGCTGACTGGAGCAGAGGAGATGAGGGAACCTCAGAAACCAGCCCCAAGACTGGGAGCTGGCTCCAAACCAAAGGGACACTCAGTTCCGAGGACTGTGGAACTGATGACCCTGTACCCTCTGATCTTTTTGCCTTCTTGGTAAGTTTAGAATCTGAAGACTTAGAAGATTTTGAAGAAGTGCTGGCACCTTCCTGGCTACCCAATGCCTCAGAGAAAGTATGCTGCAGCAACCCCTTGTCAATGAGTTTTCTCCTTCTCTCTAGGAGTACCCTAGAGGAAAAAGAGTGGCAAATACTGCAAGAGTCTTGGAGGTATTTAGCCCCCAGACAGTAAACACACTGGACATGCCCATCAATGACAGACATTTTCTGTCCACAATCTGGATATTTTTTAAACTCTGATTTGGGGTGAAACTTTTCTCTCTCATCCGACATGTTTAAAAGAGACACACCACAAAATTATTTTTTTTATAATTAAAGTTAAATACAGGGCTAACTATGCCCACACTAAGAAAATACTAATAACAAGAATAAACTTGTTAAAACTAAATAGGGCTAAGAGAAGGCCCAACACTAAGAAAACTAAGCCAACACAGGGCACTATCTCTACAATCTAACCTACTTAAAACTATATTATTTTAACGAGAAACACACACACACTAAATAAAGAATATTTATCGAAAAGAAGAATAAAGCATTTTTTAAAACTTGTGATTTAGCAAAAAATGGTCTGAACTGACTGGATCACCGAGATTTCTCTTGCCGCGGCAAACTTGATCTGGAGTAATTCCAGTAGTGCATTGTGGGATAAGGGGCTTGGTCTCGAGCTACTGGCAAACCTTGAGCTTTGCAATCAGCCATGTTGGAGCCGAGGATCGGCTCCAAACCCATCAGTGAGAATAAAAGGCGAGATTTAACAACTTCACATTGGTAATTATCTTAACCGTATGTTTAACTATCTGTTTGAAAGTACTTTTATGAAGAAACATTGCTGAATTTCATCCACCTGGTGTATAAAAAGATTGACTATTTACTTAAGGATTTGTTTGATCAGGGCTAAATTGATGGTACTTTATATGACTTCTTGGAAGTGAAGTACCCTTTAGTGCCGTCTATCTTTGGCATCCCTAAGATGCACTGATATGGGGAATCCACCTATGAGGCCTACAGTCAATGCCAGTTGTTCGAAGACCCACCCCTTTCAAAATTTATCGACTTCAAACTAAAGGAAATTGTTATGGATGTAAACTATTTATGTAAAGATTCCTGGGACTTTTTACTAAAGATTAGGGATGTACCATTTTCTGACAACTTGACATTTTTAACCTTTGATGTAATGGAATTATATAATGTTATACCCCATGAGGTTGGGCTTAATTGGTTTAATAACTTCATTCTAGATACCAAACAGTTTGAGGACAATGAGATCTATGTGTCAAACTCTTTGATGGAGGTTGTTTTGCAGAATAATTTTGTACTTATAGATGAGCAATATTTCCATCAAGTTAAGGGGGTGGCTATGGGGGCATCATGCGCCCCTGTTTTTGCAAATATAGTGTTAATGCAATGGAAAAATAATTTGTATTTGATAAATCCCCTCCCTTGGAAAATGTACTCTAGATACCTGTATGATATTTGTATCATTTGGGAAGATGACATCAATAACATTTTGCCCTTTATTGAGTACCTCAACTCTACAACGTCATTTCTGAAATTCACATTCAAATATGACAGCAATACTAAGCTACCTAGATGTAAGGGTTTTTAAAGACTATGACAGGAAAGTGTTGGAAACAACTATTTATAGGAAGCCTAGTTACAGCAAAAGCCTCTTACACTTTAATAGCTGTCACCCTTATCACCAAAAAAAGGAATAGTAAGGGGACAATTTATAAGGGTGGCAAGGATGGTATCCAATGATGACATGTTTTGGGATAAATGTGAAACATTGGGAGAAATATTTGAAAATAGGGGGTACCCCAACAGCTTGGTGTCAAATGTAAGGCTTAGCATTGAACAGGAAAGAAAGGAAGGTTCTATCTGCCATTTGGTTAATTCCCAGTTTTTGAATGTTAAAGAGATTTTTAATAAAAAGAAAAAGGGTGGTAAACAGTATCCTTCTAGTTTGGTGATACAGTATTATGCAGAAGACACCCATATTAGAAGTATCTTAGATAAAAACTGGGGAGTTTTTGCTTGTTTTAATGGGATAGTAGATAAATTAGGTGATAGACCACTTGTGGTGTATAAAAAGGGTAACACCTTGAAAAACCTCCTAGAGAGTGGTGACAACCTCTGGAAAAATGAAGTCTTCAAGGAAATTTGGCACAACAAGATGTGGAAGGTGTGGGCAATGTAAATTTATGTTAGTGGCAGACAAGATAATTGTTAATGGGAATACTATTAGATGTTCATTTCCCTGTAATCGTAACACCTTAGGGGTAGTTTACCTTGCTAAATGTTCAAAATGCTTATGTTTTTACATAGGTAAAACCAAAAGAAAAGTTAGGGAACAAATCTATGAACACATTTTAAGTATAAGGAAAAATAACTTAAATAATTCCCTTGCTAAACACATTGTGGGTAACCCTGACCACAATTTTCAGTTTTTTGGACTTGACTGTGTAGTGGTTAACCCTAGGGGGGGGTCCGTGGGAAGACTTATTAGAAGACAAAGAGTTGTTCTGGCAACTCAAGTTGGATGCTTGTAAATTCCCCAGACTCAATGACCAGATGTCAATTTCCAGCATTTTAAGGCTGAAACCTTATTTAGTCTAATATGTAGTTTAACTGTTACAATGTATAACCTTTTAGGTAATGTTTAGTATTTTTGTAGGGTTTATTGTATTATGTGTTTTGGGGGGTATACTTTTAAATTTGTTTTAATTATTTGTAGGAGTGTGGTCATGTGACTAATTAAGGTTGTATTTATGTGAGCTCTTTTCACCTGTTTGATTAACTCTGATGAAGTCTCTGTAACACTAGATGCAAGCGCTCTCTTTTATTAAATTGTTTTTGGTAGAATTTGCCTGGGACTCCATGGTAGTTGTGTTTACAGCTGGTTTGCTTTGCTTATTCATTGGTTATATGCAAACTGGGACTGGCTTCATCTAGTTTCGCTTTTCTGAAACCATGGTTTGCACTTACTACTGCAAAAACTTTGCATCTAACATTCCATAAGACCACTTTTTCAGCTGCAAAAATAGGTAATTTTTTAAATCACCTTACTGAGATCATGCGGATCAATACAAATGCTAGCACTATATTTTTGCACAACAGAGACCATAAGGTTCACCCATTCTTTTTGTCTCTAATTTTTCTTAATTACTCATAAGATTTCAATTTGCTTCAGTTCCTGTTGCAATCTATTTCTGAGAGAGAGTAGTACTCTACAAGAAGCACATATCACTGGCATAGCTTCAGATTTTATATGAACTGTGGGTTCTCCTGGCAAACTTTCCAAGCATACAATAAATCAGCATACTTAGAATATGATTTCTGTGACTGTACAATACCTAAGATTTCTCTGTGTCTGAGTACTTATTTCTGTACTCCTGTAGTTCTTGGCTTTTGTAGTGTGAATTCATTTTACCATTCCTAGCTTCTATCAAGTCACAAAATACATCATATCATGAGAATTAGCCTAAGTGGAATGATCTGAAAACAATAATGCCACTCAGCAGCTACCATATGTTAACAATGTGAGCACACCTCTCTTCAATATTTTGTAACTCACAGCTTCAAATGTATATTTAAACAAAACATAGATATCTACACATGTATCCAATTTAAAGTCAGTATTCTGTCCATTAATTTTTATTATTTCTTTCAATAACCTGACTTGCATATTTATCTCACTGCTTCTGATCTCTCAGAAGCATTTTCATTGTTCATAGTATGAAGTGTTTTCACTTTAATAGTACCAACATGAAGTCACTTTTCATGTTTCTGTTTAACAACATGCATATTCATTTGAATACACCTCTTTTACACATCTTTGCAAAATGTATTTTTCTAACACAGATTCGTCAAGATTTATTAAATGCAGAACAATGCATTCTCTCATACCTATAGCCACACCTACTACACAATTCATGAATTAAAATTTAACTTTCTTTCTTTCTTTGGTCTTCATTTTGGAGATTCACATGATTCTGTTTTTCAGATCCATCAACCCAGCAATTTATCCTAATTTTATTTCTTAGTTTTGCACTTCTGTTTGGTTTAAATTTTGTTTTGTTTTGTGTACATCTTTTTTCTCAAGCAATTCTTACAAATGTAATCTAATAATTTCACTTGCTATGAACACATCCAGAGGTTTTGAAAAAGTCAGTTCTACTTTCCTCAAAATAAAATGACCATTATTCATCATTCTTTATAACACAAACCAATATGTCGCTTATAAGTGAATCATGCAAATCACCATACCTACATATTTGGTTTTATTTAACTTATTCTATCAATTTCTAGTCTCTGTAAGACTTTGAGTTTGTGTAAAGAGCAAATAGCTAATAAAGACTATATTCTTTGTGGCAGACAAATACTATTAAATTTTTCTTTCTGTTAATGTTTATTTTTGCCTCTTCAATAAAAGGGAGAGTTTAAAGCCTTTAATACATCTTTCCTGGTGACATACAGAACTATCTGCAGTGAGTATTAAGATGGATTTATGGATCTTAAACTGAAAGAATTCTGTCAGATTTCCTTGCAGAAAAATAAGTTCTTGTGCTTGCTACTAGGTCATAATTCCACTGACAATTATACTTCTATAGTTCCATGTTTTTTTACCTCTGCTGATTTATCTTTTCAGTTGCTAATAAATATTTATTCACTTTTGATAAAATGCTGTCCAGGAGCTATATTAAGTTAAAATGAATATGATATAGACTGAATGAAGTATGTATTCCAAATGAGCCACCTCTGCAAATAAGGTGAGCACATGACATGCAAATTGCTGTAGCTAACTTGTTAACATTAAAGGTTAGATATAGCCCATATCTAAGAAATCTTTCAAAGACAAACAGAGATGCATAATCCATTTAAGGAACTGCTTGACAAGCAGGTGCTTGGCTACAGCCTTTCCTTTCACCAAGTATCAATGGGCATAAATGTCAAATATGTGCACCATAGCATGGAATAACAGACATTACTTACTGAAAATGTTTAGGTCAAAATTACCTATATACCAACTAAATAATGGAACCCAGGATACTGCTCTTCCACTTAGCAGAGTGCCTATGATGAATGAAGAATTTCCCAGATATAAGGCCCACATCCAACTGTGACTGACTGACTTCCTGCCTTTGAGAGTCTCCTATACTGTAAAGAAGCAGACAGCCTTAAACTGCCCCTTCATGGGCACGATATGGCAAGCGGGAAAAACTTAAAAAATCTGAAATAAACATGACATATGTACATATACAGTAACAGCAACGCAAACAAATCATAACACTTCCTTTATTATTTTCAAGCAATGCACATTTATGTCTTCTGTTTAATAATTTAATTCATGTCAACATTGCATAAGTATCTCAATTACAACCTTACCTTAAATTTCACTCCTCCTCCTGAACACTACTCTGCATGAATTATTCCCACACATTTCACTTATTTCTATATAATTTATTCCTTCTCTTTTCTAAAGATCTCAACTCCATTTCTTTTAACTCCTTTATAATATTCCTTGCTTCAAATGGGAACATGTTTTTTGAAGGTATAATAAGCTGGCAGATTTAAAAAACTCCTTGTAGAGTACTTCTGTCATAAATGTAGGGGGGGCACATGATTATTACTAAGGAAATGATTCTTTTGAACTAATATATGTAATCTAAATTGCCCATAAACAGTAAAGTCTTACTAAATTTAATGCTACTAGCTGCCAACAAAACAATTGCAAGAAAAACTGAAATCAGGCAAAATGTTAGTCTTACTTCTCTTAATTTTGTGATTAGGTACAGAACTGGAAGAAATGGCAGTTGAGTGCAGACTCTCCTTTGCCATGAAAAAGAGAAAAATACATCCACCATCAACTCTCCCTTGCTCTAGCTGCACAAAGCAGAAGAGAAGGAGCTGTATCCTTCAATATGGCAAAAGTGTCAGCCCCTACACCCAGAGAAATTGAATCAGACAAGCCTCTTCAATTTTCATCTCCAGGAAAGGACTAGAGGATTTGTTCAAAAAGTTTATTTGCATGTTTACCCCTCTCAGGATGACCACGGTTGAAAGGGCAATTTACTTTTATTTTACTGGTAGACGCATTGGACCAAATTACCATTTTTCAGCCATGATCCACTATAGAAAAACAAGCATTGCTAGTATCCTCTGTGGCCTGCTGACAACCTCAAAAATCTTTATTAACAACAGCAGCAAGTTGAAGTGATTCATTACCCAGTATATCCCTCACCTTTGGAATAACTTCCATCTCCTGATTAAAAAGTGTCAGTTATTATTTACCTTTAAGAATGAACTAGACAACCACATGAATAGGCATAAGTTATAAAATTTGACAGCTGAGGCTAAGTTTCCTGAGGGCTATTAGGCAGTAAACTTGGAATCAAATATAAATTTGTCTAAGACCTCCAGTATGTCCTCACCCAGAATGCCAAGAATATGATTCCTGACTCTCTTTGCAGGAATAAAAGACCATTGATGGACACTGACTGACTATGCCACAGTGAAGGCATACTTTAGGGTGGGTTCATACAGAACTTCTCTCAGCTGATAGAAATCCCTAGGGTCTGCATCCAAGGGAATTCCTAAGATACAGATGCTGATTAAGAGTCCCTCAATGGGCTAACAAATACACAGTTGTATAGAATTAAGGAGGACCTTCTGATCTAGGGCCTCTGCCACAATAGCTGTCACCTTGGTAAACATTTGGGTAGACAGAAATGACCAGAATGCAATATTTTGTACTAAAACTGATGCAATTCATAGAAAACTGAAGGAGCTTCTTATGAGGTCCCAGTTACTGATGTGCCAGAAGCTATCCAGCCTGTCCATTGATACCATCAAGGCACCCTGTGGCAGCACATGCATAAACCCCCGGAGAGTAGCCATCCAGAACCTGATACAATAGATGTTCTGAATTAAGTCACTTTGGGCCACAATATGAGAGTTTCCCCCTCCTTTTACAAGCAGAAAGACACAAGTAAAAAACATTTGGCCTCTTTTCAAATGAAAGAAACACTGTACTGCCCTTCACAGAAGTAAAGTATGTTCCTCTCCAAAGAACTTTCGGGGGGGGGGGGGTGGCAAAATTTCTGGGTGGAGGTCCTCTTGAAGAGGAGAGGATGAGAACACTAAAATGAGGCTATATGAGATCATATTCATAAACCAACCAATGATGGCTTTTCTAAGCTGGATAAACTTAAAATCTTACCCCTCCCCCAACACACACACACTCAACCCAGGAATTTCCCTAGAACTGCTGCTGTTGGACCACTGGAGTTACCCCTGGAATACTTGACAAGCTCAGGTGAAGGAGGAAAGGTTGTCTAATGTCTGGGGCCCTTCTCAGTCCTTGAGGAGGATACTTCTTTTTCCATGAGGACTTGGTCTGGCTTAGATCACACATGCCCTCCACAGTGGAAATATCCTGTGTGTTTTTTTGAAGAGCCTCAGACAAAACCTGGAAACCCAGAGATAGTCTACTGCAGAATAGGGCATATGAAATTAATTGCCTAAGCATATCCTTACAGAATGACAACCTGAAACACATACTTAAAAAGAAATTAGCCTGTAATAATCAGACTAAAAAATATTTTGCAAATAAATCAATTCAAATGCAAAAATTACCAATATAATAAATCATATAAATTACAAAGATAAGACTTTGAACAAACTGGAAGAGATTGGTGATTCATTCGATAGATGTTTTTTCTAGCAGTCACCCCTGTGAACAGTATAGGTATCAAAGTTCTGTCACACTGTATGAAAGTTCTGGAGAGGTTGCTTGATAAATGAATATGCAGTAGAAGGTAAGATGCGAGATAAGCAATTTAGATTTAGATCAGGTTACAGCACAACATATTCAATGTTTGCAGTGAGACAGCTATTTGAGAAGAAGGTAGACATGAGGTAACAGTCCAAATTGGGATTCCTAGACTTGGAGAAAGCATACAATATGGTCCCAATAAAAATAATGTGGGCAGTTCTATGTTGGTATAAAGTCACACAAACATTAGTAGAATTAAGTCAGGGTATGTAAAAGGACCAGTGACACAAATAAGAAAAGTATTTAGACTTATGGAAAGATTCCCAGTCAGATTTCAACTCTGAGCCCACTGCTGTTCATATTAGTGTTGGATTACATTAGCAAAGAGCACAGAGGGGAAAGATCAACAAAGCTGCTTTATGCAATGTGGATTTACAGGCAGACTCTGAACAAGAACTTTTACAAATGACAAGGGAATGGAGTGCAAAGCTGAAGGTACTTAGGATGAAATTGAGTACAGCTAAGACAGTTGTAATGGCAGCAGATGGGGGAAAATTAGAAGAAGCTAAGAATCTTGATAGCTGGGAAAATAGTGGAACTGGATAAAGTTTCAAATATCTAGAAGGGATGGTTGAGGAGAATGGAGGTCATCTTTGACAAATCTGGCTGAAGTTTGTGATCACATGGTCCTGGCATTGAACATAGACTTTCAGCTAGAGTAATTTTTTTTGGACCTTGCTATATCCTTTGATACTTTGCTACATTCCTCAATATGTGAAACATTACTGAAATATAAGTCCAATCCATCGATAATTAATTAGACTGATAACTGATTGCAAGGATGCTTTCAATGCACATACCAAAATTTAAGAATGAATTGATGCTTGGATTGAGGAGGAAGGATACAATCGTACATTTTCAGTCAGTCTTTTTAAATGGTGATACAGCCCAAAACACTGGTGTAATAACTTGTGATCTTCTGAACATATCCTGTGAACAAAGGCATCGGAGTTCTAGTCATAGCATCAAAATAGTCAACATTGCAGCAGATTATGTGGAAACCCTCCATAGAGGCCATGGTAAAGGGCCTTAATCAACTTCTCCTCTCCACCTTGAAAACACTGTTAGGGAGGGTCAGACATTTTTGCAAAGTATCTAATACGCTAGGAATGACTGGAAAGAGAAGAGATGAAACAACCCCTTAAGGGATCTAAGCCTCAGTATGACAAAGGAGGACACTCTCTTGTCCACTCTTTCCAAGGGTATAGACTCCTCACAGGTGGTAAAATGACATGGTGCTATGGTCTCCGGGATCTGTTTTAAGCCAAAGAGGTCAAGTTAGAAGGTATAATAAATCACACAACCACAGTGTAGATGTAGACTTGCCTATTTGAAGTATATACATAAACTAAAACATCTGTAGAAGATGTATTACATCACATGCAAATCACTATATCTAGCTCATTAGCATAAAGGTATATATCCCATAGATTATTTAAACTTAAAATTAACACTGTAATAATAAGTATGTCACCATTTTTCTACTTCAAGCTTTTGTACTTATTAAAGATATCATAATAAGCAATGCTTTTCAGTCCTTATAATCATTTCTGTCTCTCAGTCTCTTCTGTCTGGTTCTTCAGTGAGCTTCCATATCTGGAGTGTTTAAAATGACTATTTATACTGAATAGGTCATCTTTCTTTATTAAAGCTTCACCTGATGACAAAAATAATGCAGTTGTCCTCTGCTATTCTTGACTAACAGTTCTAACTATTTCTTGCAACAGGGCAGGTTGTGACACTTCTGGTTGCCTGACTTCTGGAAACTTGGACTTTAATTTATTTGTCTTATACAAATATCTGTAATTTCTTCTGTGTAGTTTTCCATTTTCGTCATGAACTACAAAAGAGATTGGTTTGACTGCTTTACAAAATGATCCAGTTTTAGACAGTGGCATTTCCCATTGCTTTTGTATTCTTATCATGCTGCTTGTAAAAATTTTCTGCAGTCTCTAACATAATACTGGTACTGTCTCTAACAACATTTTCTTTGCTTTGAACTGATTCACAGATTTCAGCAACATAGCTGATGTAAATAATTTACTTTTCAACCTTCTGCTGAATAACAGTTCAGCTGTTCAGAGACTGAGTCCCTGCAATGAAGTATTATTATATTCCAAAAACTGCAAGATGACAATCCTAATAGCTTTTGACACTTTCTTTCCTCTGAGATTCTTTATTCTTTGGACATTCCTTTCAGCTTGTTCACCAGATTGTATAGTGTCAACTAAACATTAAATGTCTAAACTCCCACATGCACAATTCATCTGAATTCCTGACTTTTGTATTGTCAACCATTGTCAGATATGAAAAAAATCGGTATACATGCATTTGCGCGAACGACCGATGACCAAATGAGAACATGTCGAATACAGAACCCCAGGATCATGGAATGTCGAATCTGCAGATGTCGAACCCAAGATTACCAAATTGCGGCCAGGCTACTATTCCCCCCTCTCGACCCATGGTAGCACTTGTTGCGGCAGTTGTGCAATCGGAAATTTCGAATTTGACATTGTGCACGACATTATGAGCATTCGCGTGTACAAGATTCGACAATTAGGTTCGGACTTACAACGGATCGACCTTTGGTCGTTCATGCAAATGCATGTAAACCGAAAAAATCAAGGTATCCCTTATGTTGAAAATATGGACCGTAATGAAACAATTACATTATCAAGATGCAGGAATCACGAACCAGATGCTGAGTAAAAGATTCTTTGACAATCAATTAAACTAGGTTGCTTCATATTCATTTTAAGGAGTATCAACCCTTTACTTCTCATTCCCTATTACTTTATTAATGTCTTAACCAAATATTATTCACATTGCACTAAAATTGTTAAACATATACAAAACACTTGTTGCTTAAAACTTTAAATAAAATCTTCATGTATACTATTCTAACTCTTAAAAACTTTCCTTGTCCTTGCCTTAATGCATAACTAACTATTCTATTCATTAACCTATGATCATTCTCTTTCAAAGCAAATCTCCCCCTCAAGGGCTGACATGAACCTGCTGCCATAGTAAAAATATAGGTTGATCTTAAGTATCTTCTCCTTGAATTCAAATATAAGCCATTTTTGTCTATCATGTTTGGGCACTGTTTACAAGTGTTTAAAAGAAGAAAGAGGGAAGAAACAGTATATGTCGAAAAAACAGGACATTAGCCAAAAGGGTGTGAACACCTCTATGAAATAGTAGGGAAAAGGACACTAATGCGTTCTTCAAACATTCAGGTGAGCAGGTTCATGTCAACCCTAGAGAGGAGATTGGGAAACATCTTTAGATAAATAGGCTTCTTAGCAGAGTGAGATTAGAAGCGAAAGTTTCCTGGCCTCAATGGAAAAGGCAAAATTGTAAAAATAAAATAAAAAGAGAATGATCATAGGTTAATGAATAGAATAGTTAGTTATGCATTAAGGCAAGGACAGTTTGAGAACAAATGACCGGGGTGCCAATAGGTTTTTAAGAGTTAGAATAGTAACAGAGCTATATGCAGTCATAGAAACAATAGGTTGACAAAGACTGTGTAATAAGAATGTACTATATGTTGTCAAATAAGGTTGCAAGGCTGTACAGCACATATACATGAAATTTATTTAAAAGTTTTAAGCAACAAGTGTTTTGTATATGTTTAACAATTTTAGTGCAATGTGAATAATATTTGGTTAAGACATTAATAAAGTAATATTTTAACATATTACAACATAATTAAAATGTAAATGAGAGAAGTAAAGGTTGATATCTTTTACTCAGCATCTGGTTCGTGATTCCTGCATCTTGGTGGTTTAAGATTACCAGTGGGTGTCTTTCAGTGCCTTGTTTCGTGTTTTAAAAGTTATTGCAGTTACAAGATCCATGGCGGAACGAACGACGAGTGCAGAGTTTTGCAATACACCAGCAATCCTGGTAGAGGAAGGAATTCAAGCAGGTTATATGCCTGCTTTCCCATTCTCGGGACTGTTATCCAACCAAGAACAGTTGTTGGCAAATGTTAACAACGGGCCAAGTAGACCCACAACACATTTTCTTGACGACAATGGAGCAGGAGGTATCGTGAATGTTAATGCTGAAAATACGCAGCAAGTGAGGAGCAAGAGAGGCGGCATCCAACATAGCGCAACTGCAATGGACAAAGACTTTAATTTCAACAAATGGACAACTAAATGTTTTTCTTTTGCACAAGGTATGACACAAACCTGTGATAATGCAGACAACAACTTAGAAATGAAGTTAAAAGATTTTAATGATAAATTGTATTCATATAAAGCAACTAAGTTGGAAATAGATTATTTTGTGTAATGTGTAAGAGTAAAGAGTCCCTAAGGGACTGTTTAAGGAACTCCAATAGAACAGGGCTTGAAATGTTGAATTTAATGATTAAAGATTATGAAGCGAAGGCTTCAGCATTGTTAATGGAAGTGAATGACTTAAACAATATTATTGTCAAGGATGCAATGTTTAATGGCATTAAGAAAGATTATGACAATACATTTAAAGAAATTGACAGTCACTGTGTTAGAAGTGTCACTAGCAACGTTAAAAGCTGTTTACAGGAGTATAGTGCAGGGCATGCATACAAGAGTTATGGAAGGAGCAAATGGGCAAGGGACCAGAACACTAACAGTTATTATGTTGAAAAGGAACAGGACAATGTGTTTTATGATGGTTCAGAGGAGCAGGGCCCAAGGAGGAGTTGGCACAGAAATCCAACCAGCAGTTAAACCAAAATAGAATAGGGCAGCAGGATTTTCAGTTTGGCCAAAGGAGGCAGAGGGACAGACAAGTGAGCAATTACAACAGGAAGTGGAACCCTTTGAGGATACCATAATTATAGAGCCCCATGACACCACCATAGAGGTTGTTTAGTTGTTAAAAAAGGAAACTTTTCTATATATAACTACACAGAGGTTGAAGTTAATGATTTATTTTTTGAAGTCTTTACTAAAGGACTTCATTTTGTCCCACAAGGCTCCATTGATATATCGCAAACAATTTTAGATCTTAAACTTTTCACAAGGCAGTTAAATGTAACAGCAATGTTGAAGCAAAATTCAAGTGACAAAGAAAAACTTTATAGGAGAAGTACATGGAATCCCCCATTACACCCTATTTTAAAAACATTTGAAGACATGGTTGAGGACGAAATAAGAAATATAAAAGTCAAAGACATGTCAAAAAATACTAATTTCCCTGAGGCATCATATAAATTGATTAAAAAATTAAATAGTGAGGGAGTTCGAGTTATGAAAACAGACATGATGTACCAACATGACTATGAGGCTTCACTTTACACACATTTACATGACATTGAACAATACAATCAGGTGTCAGTAAATGAGAAGAACATTGCCTATGCTAAGATTAAATATAAACTGGAAGACAATTTGTACCAAGGAGCAATTAATGAGGGACTTTATAACTACCTTCTAGTGCCTAAACCAGTCACCCCACAGCCATTGACATTTAGACCGATTGTAGCAGGGGCAAAACCGTTACGAACCACTTGGGAAGTTTATAGATGCAATATTAAAGAAACTCACTACATCCTTAAAAGGTCTATGTAAAGATTCATGGGAAACCAACTACATGGTAACAGTGGATGTGGTTGAGTTATTTGAGACTGGTTTGACATGGTTTAATGAAATGCTGGCAAAACATTCGAACTTGGGAGGCAAATGATTGCATTGGTAGTAGAATTTATGGAAGTTATCTTGAAAAACAATTTTGTGTATTTCTGTGGGAAAATTTATTCAAAAGAAAGGGGGTGCAATGGGGGACCCCTTGTGCCTCATATGCCAACATTGTCCTGAGTTACTGGGAATCTAAATTTATATTTAGCACACAGTGGGCTGAACATCTTACACATTACCAACGCTACCTGGACGATATATGTATACTATGGAAGGGTAGTATGGAAACAATTTATTGAATATATCAATGGTAGTACGGATAGGTTACAATACCTAGATGTAGACCTATGTAAAAATACAGAGAAAGGTTGCTTTATGTCTTGCATACACAGAAAAAGGAGTTACTCAAACATGTTTCTCCATTTTAACAGCAGCCACCCCCTGTTTCAAAATCATCAAAGGACAGATTATTAGGGCGGCAAGAATGTGTAGTGAGGAGGTGTTATTTAATGAAGAATGCTTATTTTTGAAGATGTTGTTCGAAGAGAAAGGGTATCCTACAAAATTAATAGATGAAATTACAACTGAGATCAAAAATCAAAGAAAAGAAAAATATTACCCTTTATTAGGAGAAGAGCGAAGGGACAACAACAGTAAAAAGGGGAATTAAATGAAAAAGCAAGGATGTTTGTTTGTGCACACTAATTGTAATGAAAGTTGGTCAGTAGAAAGGATTATCAACAAATATTGGCCAATTATAACTACAAATGAAGAATTTAAGAGGACATTAGGCGACAAACCCCAAGCAGTTAGAAGGAGAAATAAAAAAATCATGAAAAGAAGAAAGAGGGAAGAAACAGTAAGAATGGGACATTTAGATGCAACACTTGTAAACAGTGCCCAAACATGATAGACAAAATGAAGCATATTTGAATTCAAGGAGAAGATACTTAAGATCCCAGGATATTTTAACTGCAAAGCTAAGGGGGTAGTATATTTAGGGTTATGTCAGCAGTGCCAATGTTTGACATTAGCCAAACGAGGTGAACACCTCTATGAAATTAGTAGGAAAAAGGACACGTTCTTCAAACATTCACTAACATGTGCAAGCATGAATTTAAAATTCATGGTACTTGAGCAGGTTCATGTCAGCCCTAGAGGGGGAGATTGGGAAACATCTTTGGAATACAAAGAGCTGCTTTGGCAAGTGAGATTAGAAGCAGCAAAGTTTCCTGGCCTCAATGGAGCCATTAGTATCAGCAGTTTATTGAAAATGAGAAGGGCAAAATTGTAAAATAAAATAAAAAAAGAGAATGATCATAGGTTAATGAATAGAATAGTTAGTTATGCATTAAGGCAAGGACAGTTTGAGAACAAATGACACGGGGTGCCAATAGGATTACAAAAGATATTAGTACAATAATAGCAGCATATAAGTTGAAAGAAGCCAAAAGGAAAGTTTTTTAAGAGTTAGAATAGTAAATAGAGCTATATGCAGTCATAGAAACAATAGGTAGGTGCCAACTTTTTAGTTGACAAAGACTGTGTAATAAGAATGTACTATATGTTGTCAAATAAATACTTGTCAACACAAGTTTTTAAAAAAGTTTCAAAGTATGGTGGAAGCCACTTGGTAGTTAAAACAACTAGGTTTGGTTGCAAGTGGCTGTACAGCATATACATGAAGATTTTATTTAAAGTTTTAAGCAACAAGTGTTTTGTATATGTTTAACAATTTTAGTGCAATGTGAATAATATTTGGTTAAGACATTAATAAAGTAATAGGGAATTTAACATATTACAATGTAATTAATGTGTAAAGGGTTGATACTCCTTTAAAAAATGAATATGAAGCAACCTAGTTTAATTGATTGTCAATTAAAATATTTGGGTTGAACAAGGGTAATATAAAAAGACCCATCACCCAAAGTAAAAATGTCTTGAAAAAGCCTGGGAGGCTTGACTTTATATGCTTGGAGTGTTTGTCATTTTCTATGTTAAACTAGTGGAGCTGTTTTTATTAAAGAATCTTTTACTCAGCATCTGGTTCGTGATTCCTGCATCTTGGTGGTTTAAGATTACCAGTGGGTGTCTTTCAGTGCCTTGTTTCGTGTTTTAACAATTACATTATCACTAGATACTCCATAGAACTTGAATTTTTAATCCACATGTACAAGATAGATAATTTCTTTAGAACGGAACATATCACTACCCACATGCAACTCATTTTCATATTTCTGTACAACACAAGAAGAGTAGTTAGTGGTGGCTGGTGACTTCAAATCAAAGGGGGGCTGCAGGAGACAGTTGAATGGGTGGGACCAATAGGAAGGGGTGTGACCAACCAGAAAGGGGCGGAGCTATGCTCAAAACCACAAAAACTGGGACTTTAATTTAATACGCTGCCCTGGGTGCCAAACCGTCATTATGAGAGTCCAATCAAGACAAAATGAAGTGCAGAAGAAAACAAATATTTTAATGCATTGGCTACATGACAGCTTACTTAATATCTAGATGGAAACAAAAAGGTTGTGAGGCATAAATTACTTTTTAAATACATTACTGGAATGCCAGTCAAAATCAAGTATAAAAAAACAAGCAGCACTCAACTCAAATCAATTCTCCTTGCACTTCAGTTGTAATTATAATTTATATTCAGTTTAAGTACCAAGTAACATTCTGAAAGTAGCAAGCTCTGTGATACCCCCACTTATAAAAATGTTTGTTATCCAAAAAAAAACCTGCTGCATGACAACAACTATCTACTTGTTTCATGGGGAAACATGATCAAAGTACAAAATGAACAGCAAACAAAAAACAAGTTTAAGATAAATTGCTTAAAGGATTACTGCACAGGTTATGGACCGCACATGATTGGCATTCTGTTTAGTTTACTTTTAAAGCCTGCAAAGATGACTGCAAACCTCCAACAAATGTAGTTAGCTTCTGAAAATACTGTAATCCTGTCTTTTATTACAAACATTGTCATATGCATTTCAATACATAAGTCTTATAAGTTATCTAGTTATGTAAATATTCTCTGCATGGCAACAACAAAATGGCTTTGGATGTTGGTAATTTTTTAACAGTATGCTTATTAAAGCTTACTTGCATCTTACAATCTCAGACAAGCTTACCTGATGGTCATTAAAGCATTGCTACTTAAACACAGAGCAACAAGCAGTGCAACAACATGCATGTTCTGAATGATAAGAAGCATGAATCAACAGTATAAAATATGACAGAAAACCAGAACATTCTGCAAAATCAAGAACAGATGAAAAGCCACTGTAGTACTTGTGTCTACCTTGGATGTGGGGATACTCTGCACACTTATACTGCATAACTGCTCCTTGCCTTGCTTGGACACTTCCAGAGTCACTACATGGGGGAGTGGGTTGCAACAAGCATATCGCAATTTGAAATGTGTCTGGCTGACAGTGATGGCCCTGACACATTTGTCATACCTGTCAATCTCAGAGCAAGAAATCTGGACAAAGCCATAAGTAGAAATGGGACAAAGGCCCAAAAATAAGGACAATTTTTAAATATTGCTGTTATAAACTTAGATAATAGAATAGTAGGTATTGCATTAGTATGACTATTCCGAAGGGTATGAAATCTGAAACTCAAATGTCTGTCATTATTTTCTAACTTCAATCTTTAATGATTTGCCACTAATTTGCCAGAAAACCACAATTTTATGAAAAATGGGCCATAAATGTGATGCAAAAATATAAAATAGCCACACAATACAGCTGGGAACTTGTCAATGAAGGGACTCTTTTTTTAATATTAGTACTGTTAAGTTGAGCAGCTGACAAAATCAGAGAATCTACATGCATTTCTGAAATAAAACTAATCTATAACTCTGATCATTACAATTATTTCTTAATTGTAAACCCTTCACATTGTCTTCCAAAATTGCCATTTTGCGGAGGGATTATTAGGGGGAGAGCAACATTTTGAGCCAAACAGTACTAAAATTGCTGTTGTATAAACTTAGACAGTTGATAGAATAACAGGTCATGCTTAAGCATGCATTTTTCTGAAGGGTATGAAGTCTGAAACTCACTGTCTGTCATTATTTAGTGACTTCATTCCTAAATGATTTGCCAGAAAACCACAAATTTTATGAGGAACAAACCAAAAATAATAAGCAAAAATCTATTCATTCTGTGAAAATCTGGAGAGTTTGAAGGTATAGGTCAGCCAGGGCTGTCTTTGAGTTTGCCACCCTTCCCCCTCACATAATCATGGTCGATTGGGGCCCCCCTCTGCAGCCATTTCAATGTTCTATTACTTGTCTGTTTTACACCATTTACCATAAACTCTGTAATGTGCATACTGCTTTACTTCTATGATGATTTGGATTTCATTTAAAAGTTTTATTTAACATTTTACAGCACAACCAGTAATAGACATCTGCTAAACAAAGCAAAACAGTCTCACAATGAAATTAGATTTAGCATTAAAACTTCTCTGCCTTGAAACTCACATTCATTGAAACAGCATTGAAGCCCACATTAAAAAAATACATCTGGCCAGTGGCAGATGAAGATGAACTTTGGGCTGTTTTCAAATCATAGGCCCCTTGCACACGAAACATACATGTGTTCTTTGATACACCTTCCTGATTGTATTAAATTATATTCCTTGTATAATACAGTACAGTTGTTAGTGAGTGTTTTAAATTTGTTTTGAAAAAAAATTCCAGTAAACAATGAAACAAAATGCATGCACCAATAATGACAAAACTGCTCATTTCAGAACATTTCCATCATAGAGGTCTACTCAAACTTCTACAATCCAACAGTATCAGTAAATATGCACAATCTTTGCAGAAGTAAAAGTCATCTAAATAATTCCACATTAAAGAGATCTGTAACTAATAAAGCGGTTGTTACTAGGAAACAACTTTATATTTCATTGTTTCATCTACAAATAAAGTGCCTGTTGCCCTTGAGGAATAAATTGCCCATGTTACATTAAAAAATGATAAGCTAGTAATAGTGCAATAGGGAATGGATGGCAAACTGATAACAGGTTGATAGTTACTAGGTATCTCCACCAAAGAGGACATTCTCAGGACTGCAGCATCCACCCCCTTTAAAAGTACAACACAGTACAGTATCTGCAATGCATCTACATACTGTGGGAGTAGAATACACAGCTTTCTGCATTGAAAGCAAGTGCACTACCTGTTGTGCTATTAACAATGCAAGCAGACTCAGCATAAGCAGCACTAAACTTCTCTTCCCCTGAAGCTCTTAGTTCCTTTATAAAATTCACTTGACACTCAACTGTATCTCTCAACTTTGCAGCACATGAGCACAATAAATCTGGAAAAAGCCAAAATTTATTGGGGGGGGGGACAAAAGCCCAAAAACCAGGGACACATTTTAAACATTGCTTGTATAATCTTGGAAAGTTGCTAGAATAAAATGCTGTGCTACTGCCATGCATTTCACTGCCAAATCTTGAACCCAGGACCCTGTGCACTACAGTCAGAGCAATGTACCACTATGCCAGATCAGCTGTTTCTTGAAAGACACGAAGACTGAAGCTTAAATGGCTATCATTTAGTGAATTCAGTTCTCACCATAGCTCTCAACCTCTTAGCACAAAACACCTGGACAAAACCAATAATGGGGGAATACAGCCCCCAAACATATTTAGTGAATCCAGTTCTCACCATAGCTCTCAACCTCTTAGCACAAAAAACCTGCACAAATGGGGGAATACAGCCCCAAAAAATAGGGACAAATTTTAAATATTGATCTTATAAGCTTAGAAAATTGCTAGAATAAAATGTTTGGTGTTACCATGTACTTTCTGAAGAATATGAAGTCTATAATTCAAATGTCTGTCATTATTTAGTGAATTCAAAATCCAGAAAACCACAGATTTTATGAGGAACAGAACAGAGCAAAAATATGTGGCAAAAATCTGAATGCTTTTTGTAAGTGGTGGTGGGTAGGAAATTCAGGTTCTTGCTACCTGCACCCAAGGTTGAAGGTACGAACCTGAGTTACTCTCTCTAGCCACTAGTTATAGTTAATTGGGGCATTTCACACTCTCACACACACACACACACACACACACACACACACACACACACACACACACACACAAAATACCTGGAGATTGTTCTGTCCATTCAAATAAGCAGTGAAAGTCCAGTTAGACCTGATAAGCAGAGTTCCCCATTGTTTCCTCCATAAGCCAGTTCCTCAAGCTGCATTCTTGGCACTGGAATGTCAAGCATGCATGGGTGCACTGCCTCTATGCGTTCCGAGTATGCACAGTCTGCAGACCTTGTAGTCTGATCCCCTTCCAGGCTATGCGGTTGTAACTGCATAGACTTCTGAGGCATCTGTAGACTGCTGCCTTCTTCCAAATCCAGACTGTTTAAACAGCAGTCTGGATTTGAGTTTCCATGCACACATGTGTGAGTTCTGGGATTTTTTTATTTTTGTTTTTTATTTTGTACAGCTCGGGGGGTTGAAGTCCTGCAGTCAATAGCATGAGCCACCAGTGGTTAAGGTGGGGCAAAGGGGGCAGCCTCCTCAGGTGCAGGGTGATACAGGGTGTGAAGTACAGATTCAGTCTTTTAATTTCATATTTCTATGTAATTTTGATCCTCAGGTAGATTTGAGGGGAGGGTGTGACACAGAGGAACTGGTGCTCCTCCTTAGGTGGGAGGAGCTCCAGATTGGAGAAGGGACCTTTTTTCTCCTCATGCAGAACATGGAAGCATGACACCATGACACAGAGGACACAGTACTCCTTTTTTTAGGAGGGAGGAGCACCAGATTAGAGAATGGCCTTGTTTTTTTTTTTTTTGTACTCAACTTAGTGTGGATGAATGCCTGATTGAAGGGCAGCATTGGGCACTAAATGTGCAACACCATACACATTTTTGAACATACTTGTTTTAGTATTTATACATCATGGCCAAATGTCTTTTACAAGCTCAGATTGTCAAGAATTGATCGAATGCAGCACCCTATACCCACACAAAGTGCGAGAAATACAAATTGAAATTGCACTATTTTCCCCTGGCCTCCATTTTCAATTCTTAGATGATTTTATTTCCCATTTTGACTTATCTGACTTACTTTTATCTTACATGCATGCCCTTTTGTCATAATTGTTTTAACTGTATGCTTCAATAGGGTCAGATCTACTTCTGTTACTGGTCTGCAACTTATTTCAAGATTTTGCATATCACAAACCACTTAATTTCAGTTTTTAAGTTTATTCTTCTACTATTACCACAAACATTTGCAGGATTTTTAGGACCTTGTGCTCCTTCAGGCTCACATTACTTCCTGGACTTCTCTTAAAAATGTGCCAAAACTTTATCTTTAGCATATTCAAAAACAGTCAGAGTTAAATAACTTTAGAGTTTCTTTGTCAGCAACATGCATAAGTGTGGGGATATTGTATGTTTTCTAACTTCTTGGATAATTCACTTATACTGAGGCATAAATCAAAATTTTGGATCCAAAGCCTCTAGTTTTCCACCAAATTTGTACTTAGGAGGAAAACTCCAGGTGGTTGTAGTTCAGCCATTTCTTCACCGGAAACTATACTACTGTGCTTCCAAACATAGACACTCTTGAAGGCAAATATATTTATTTATTTTTATTATTTATTTTAGTTTGATGACCGAGGAAATCCACTGGGCCATGAAGAGCCCATTTTCATTGGAGGCGCGGGGAGGAAAGCTCCAAAAGAAGAATTTATTGTACATAAATTACATGTTGCAAAAAACAAAATTATTGAGAGATATACAGTGAGTAGATTTAAAAACATAGTTGATAAAAAACATATAGTCGTTGCACATACGTATTGAGAAATAAACAGTACGTTAAACACAAAACATATAGTTATTGCATGTAGTAAGTTAGGCAAATATTGAGTATTGAAAAGCAAGTTTATTATGTACATGAACAGAAATACATTACTAGAAGGGAGCAGATCTGTCCCTAGTATGGAAGAGATCTTCTCAGGTCATGGGGTAAGTAATGAATTAGTGTTGATTACAGTGCAGAGTAACAGAAGAGGGGGTTAGAGGGGTGTTTATGTTGGAGCATGACATGGGCATTCCCGTTTAGAAGATAGATGAGAGAATAGGTGAGACTTGAAATTGTTATGGTTAGATATGTTGCATAGGAGGGGGAGGGAGTTTAGCTATGGAGCAAGATAGTAGTAGTTGGCCGGAAGGACGTGAGGGTTTGTGGACTTGTAGGAGGTTTTGGTTTTCGGATCTGAGTGAGTGGTTAGGTATGTAGGTTTTTAAGAAGGAAACAAGAGAGGGGCAATTAGTGGGTTTGAAGATGAGCTTGTGGGCAGTGGTAAGTTGTAGATATTTCAGGTAGTTGGGAAGTTCAAGCCAGTTGAGAGTGTGGTGGGAGTGGCAGTGATTGGGATGAATTTTTAGAATTTGTTGTAAATTTGCAGATTTTGTGGTAACAGGATTCGAGTTTGAATCATAGACCAAGCTGGAGATTGCAGTACAGGGGAGCGCCATACGTAACAGAGGATATAAGGAAGGTGGATGCAAGAGTTTGTCGGGTTGAGGTAGCGGTTGTGTCTGTAGAGGAGACCAATTTTTTGATGGGTTTTCATGATTGCGGAGTGAATATGGGTGTCAAATTTTAGGTCTTCATCAATGATGATGCCAAGAAGCTTGGTGTTGGAGACAATTTCCGGGGGTGGGGGGTGTTATTCTGGCTATGGATGGTGAATGAGGTTTTGTTGATGTTGGATTTTCTAGTAGGAGTAAAAATGATTAGTTTAGTTTTATTTGCATTTAGGGACAGATAGTTGGAGTGCATCCAGGTTTCTGTTTTGAAGAAGGCTAATTGGGTTTTTGATAGGAGTTTGGAGGGTGATAAGGCTGAGCAGATGATAGTAGAGTCATCTGCTTATTGGATGAGAAAGGATTTTGGGAAGGAGTGGCGGAAGTTGTTGAAGAAAATGTTAAAGAGAAGAGAACTGAGAACAGAGCCTTGGTGTACGCCAGTGGGTGTAGGAAGGAAGGGAGAGGTTGAAGTTTTCCACTGGACAGTCTGTTGGTGATTGGACAGGTAGCTGGAAAACCAGGCAATGAAGGTGGGGGAGAGATGTAGGATGGAGAGCTGGGCTAAGAGTAGGGTGTGAGAGATGGTGTCAAAGGTCTTTGAGAGATCTAGAAACAGTGTAGATACGAATTTGCCAGAGTCATGTTTTACGTTGATGGTTTCAAGAAAGGAAAGGAGGGCTCTCATGGTACTGTGGCCAGAGCAGAAGCCATGCTGAGTTTAGGAGAGGAGATTGTTTAGGGTTAAGTATGGCATGAATTGTGCTTGGATAGTTTTTTCTAGTATTTTAGAAAGAGGAGAAAGGATAGCAATAGGTCTGAAATTGGTAGTGTCTGTGTTTTTGCCACCTTTGTGGAGAGGGATGATGTAAGCATGACACCAGATAGATGGGATGTAGGATTCTTGTATGGATTTATTGATAAGAATAAAGATGGGATAGGCTACGTTGTCTGCAGATTCTTTGAGGAAGGTTGATAGAATATTGTCATTTGTCAGGTATGTTGTGATAGGGTTTGAGTTTGAGGAGAAGTCTTTTGATTTTAATTGTGGGGATGGAAGTTAGGCTGAAGGGTGAGGAGGGAGGTAGGTGATTGGGGGTGGGGGGTGCAGGAGGGGATGGGGATGGAGGGAGGTGAGGGAAGGAGGTGGATAGTTTTGCAATACAGTCCACGAAGAAGGAGTTGAATTGGGTGGCTGTTTCGAGGTCGGTAAGGTTGGGATTTGGACAGGGATTTTCTTTATTACCAGTGTGGAGAATGTAAGAGATGGAATCCCAGAATTTTTTTGATTTGATGAGTGCATGGATTGAAGTTTGCAGTAATAGGCTTTGCGGTCTTTTGTAATTAGTGTTTTTACGGAGTTCCGTAGTTGTTTAAATTCTAGGAGGGAGGTGGTGGTTTTATGTTTTTCATATTGCTTCCATTTTTTGTCTCTTTGGTGCATAGCTAGTTTAGTTTTTTTTGTTAACCAGGGGTAGGGATTGGTTTTGATGCATTTGGTTTGAAGGGGGGCTTGCTGGTTAAGAAGGGTTAGGAATGACTGGTTGAAATAGGATACAGAATCATCTAGCGAAAGAGTTTGTAGAGGGGTCCAGTCAGTATTCTTTAGATGTTCCGAGAAACTGAGGGGTTGAAAAAGGAAAGGTTGCGGGTTTGAATGTAGTGGTGCTGTTTGTGTAGAGGAGAGGAGAGTTGGACGGTGAAGGCTGGTAGGCGGTCACTGAGAGGGTCTGGTAGTATTCCAGCATTTGAGTTAAGGTTTGGATGAGTTGTTAGGATCCAATCGATGATGGTTCTGGAGGTACCATCTTTATTTGGTCTGGTTGGAGAGTTGATAGATTGGGAGAAATTGTACAGGTTAATTGTGTGGGAAGGGGCTTCAGAGTTAATAGAGGCCCAGTTAATGTTTGTATCACCAAGGATATAGGTTTAATTTTTGATGTTGGAGGAAAACTAGGAGAGGATGTCTTTAAGTGTTTTGATGTTATTGCCTGGGTGAATAGAAAGGGCTATTTTTTTCAGGTCTCTTAAGTATTTATTCACATCTGACACTATGGTGGGTGAATACAGAAAAACTGAAACAACACTGTGCTATGCCAAATAGCACAGAGAATTTAACATGATGCGGCTTGATGTTGATTCTTTATACATAGCTCTAGCATACTGCTGTCATGCTGGGGATAAGGGCTGCATAGTAAAACACTGCAACTTTGATAACAACAGTAACATTGCTGCTAGTGTGGCCATGTTACAGATGGTCATATGACCAAAGAGAATGCCTGAAGAAGGTTGCATGTCTGATAATACACACATTCACATGTGCAAGAATGTTCCTTATTGCTCCAACATGTGCAGTAACAGCAGTCCATGCAAGGCCACCATAGATGAGTCCCATACCATTTCATCATATAAAGTGGGAGGAAAGGGGAGATAGTAAAGTCAGAAATGGGGAAGAGTGAGCAGAAGGCCAACACAAAGGGAAAATTAGGTGGCCATGTGCTGTCAGCTCAATGCTGCTGTATGGTAACATTCCCACTGGAGCTTGAATGGCAATGGCTAGAAAAGTTAATCACACTGAAGAGAGAGGCTCTACTACAGACTCTCTATACACATAACATGCATATTCTTGAGAAGAGTAAAATATATTAGGCCTTCCAGAGCTAGGTGTGTCAGGGAGTGGTGCAGGACATCAGTGCTGTTTTTTCACCATAATATCACAGTAGTGCAGGTATGCCAGAAAGTCACCAATATGGTACTGCATTCCAAGATCAAGACACATGATATTTCCCAAGACAGGTCCACCACAGGAGATGTACGATCAACACAAAAGAATGTCAAAGAGGTGGAGGAATTTCTGGTATCCCTGATTGAGGGAAGTGAGAGAAACATCATACTTGGTAGTGGCTTGGATGTCAGAGCTGGGCAAGTGGCAACTGCCTGTGTATCTGTGTGGGGTGTATGAGGTTAGAGCTTGCATGTTCCATTACTGTCAAAGAGTGACCCAGTAGTGTGACTTGTTTAGTTAGCAGAACACATTTGCATATTTCTTCTCTGGGTATATCTAGGTTGCAGTCACAATAAATTGCTTTGCGAGGTGTGTATGTACCCATAAGCTATGGAAATAAATGACATGTAGCAGTCTGTGTTCTGTGTTGGTGGGAGTAACATATATGGTCCAGCACTAGCACAGATATGTTATCTTTATGCTTTCACAGGTTTCACTAGTAGACAGTCTACCAGAAAAGGACAGAAACATCAGCAGGTCAGCTGTGGCTGATTATAACGTCACCATGCACATGGCATAGTTTAATGACATAGTCATATTGTCAGCAATGTTATTACTGGAAGGCACATTTGCATCCCCTACAACTAAGATAACAATGGTGGGGCAAGATAAACCTTTGTCATCTCCTGTGTACAGCTCTGGCTGTCCAGTCTATGTTAGCTCCTCCTCCAAGCTACAAAGCAATCACAATCACAGATGGCATCAGCGAGGTGCACTGGTACCTAGGTGTGTACAACATAGGGGAGAAGCATGTCGGTGGCCAATGCTGCCATAACTCCAAAACATTTCCTAACTTGGATGTCCTAATAAGTGGATGTGTAAGCCAGTGATTCATGCACAGACACTCAGTAATCACATCATGAGTGTGCTGCATGGCTTGCATAAGGAAATGTAACTACTGCAGGGACTGTTGGACATTCTGTACTGCATGCAGAATGACATGGCATATATGTATCTGGAGCAGACATGGTTACTAAGATCAGAGATGGCCATGTTGACACCCATTGTTACACCTTTGTAAATACTAACAAATACCCATCATGGCGATGGTATGGGCTGGACACATTGTGCAAACTGCAATCCAGGCTTATGCAGACTGCACATTCCAAAGACTACATCACTGTCACCTCTATTGCTGTCTCTGTCTTAAACATGATCATTGCTGATGCTCTTCTGACTACACCGCAGGAATACTCCAACTGGCCAGCCACTCTGAGCCTGCAGTTCCATGACATCACACTCTTCTGTTGGCCTACTAAGTGCAATTCTTAGCAGTGGCTGTTCACATGGTTGCAGACATGGACCATCTGTTGCCACCACACATTACAAGGCCACAGTGTGGTTCACATGCATATGACATACTGCTATACCATCCATCAGAAAGGACATCTGAAGTATTGTTTCTGCAGAACCACACAAGCCAAGTCCACCACAGCAGCAGACGATGTGATCCTAACTCCCCTCCATCTGCTAGCTGCATTCACCTCCCATAAACATTCCACTTATGGTGTTTTGTTGTCCACATCACTGTGCTCCACCCAACTTGTCCAAATGATGATACCCCTCTGAACTGTGGGGACATGGTAATATCTGATGCTCTGCATAGCCAGTGACTGCACTAAATTGTACATCTTACATCTATTAATGCATGCATCAGTTTTAGTCTGTTTTGTGTATGTCATGGCCCAGAGGTGTAGACCAGACAATGACCCTTTGTTAGTGCCATTAAATATGAACCCACCTCAGCCTTGCAGAAGGTATTAACACAGCCAATTCCTCCATCTTCTCATCTGACTCTTTCTTCACTGTTGCCACAAGTCCATCTGGTGGTACTATGGAGTCCACACATTGCAACTGCTTTCATAGCACCATATGGTGCAGCAGGTCTCTGCTGTATAGTGCAGTGCACCACCAGATGTATCCTAGCAGAGGAAGTGTGCCTTCATAAGAGTGAATACATGATCAACAGTGTTCTGTGACACTGTGTGACATCCCCATTACAGTCTGGGGCTTAAGATCAGGGTCATCAGCCAAGATTCTAAGGAATATCCTGTATCACCTACAATGCATAACAACGGACACTATTAGCAGTGGCCTGATATCTAGATTCATGAGAACAGCATATTGGGGACTCTGTAGCTGACAGTGTGTGCACCTACAAACTAGAACTAGATAACCTTGTAGAAATTTAGCCTGCAAGAACAGCTGGTATAAATAACATACATACCAGATGTGGGAATCATGGGAACTGTGATCATGCTGCACAGGCACGTAGCATATAATACACTGTCTACTGCATACCACCAAGTAGTTGATGGAGTGAATGGCTTTCCAGCTAGTGTACCAGACACCATGCATTGCTGATGAGGCCTTGATGGTAATATGAATGGTCAATGGCCTCTTGGATCTCAGGAAAATGGGCCATTTTATTGAATGCCTGTATGGTAGAATTCTATCCTCTGCTTTCTGTGGAAACCCAATATACTGCTCCAAATGCTCCAGCATCACATCAAGGAACAAATGTAGAATTCATGTGTTCATCGCCTGGGAAACTACTAAAGTGTTTTCTGCTTGATGCTGAAAAGTTCCTACAGCAATGACCATTACTGCTACACAAACCCTTCCTGTTGACTGGTACAGGCAGTCCATGCATTTCCCTTGATTCCATGTGAGGACTGCATGTCTACTAATTCTCATATGATGTCTCTGTCGGGAAACAATGTACAGTGTCACGGACATTGACTCCAAAGAGGACTGCTAACACATGCTGCTGTGCTAATGATGATGCATCTCTTATGCATTATAATGTGGCCAAAGCTGCTGTAAAATGGAAAATTCTGGAATTCAAAATACATGATTGTTGTGGTCCATTGGACTAATTTTAGGTTTTTGAATGACACTACTATGTTTGATTTCATCATTTGTGTATGTGATGGCTCACATGTGCATGTTGACAGTTGTTTGCATGCTATTCTGCAATCAGTTTCATACTGTGTGTACTGCAGTATCGTTCCTATAAGTTTACAGTAGCTCTTGATGAGGCAAGTGTTTGAAATGCTGGTCTTCACCCATGCATGCTTCTGTACAAGCCAAACCCTGGTTATAGCATATGCTGTTTTGTAAGCATATGTGCACTAGCTCTTGTACTCATTTGCTGGAATAACCAGCTCTGCTAGGTACCAGTATTTCAGCAGACTGGGTTGCCTTTTCTTTTCCCTAGATAGGTCAGTCATTAACAGCTGCTCACTCCCTTTCCAAATATCTGACTTCTCCAAAGTTCAACTCATTAGGCAATTGTAGACCATGTAGAATGCAGTTAGGGCTTTATTTCTCTACATCATGGAGCCAGGAAGAATTATGCAGTATGATTTGTACAGTACTTGTGTATCTCTGCTACCTTTAAACTAAAACAAAGAAAAAACAAAAAAATCTTGCTTTTTTCCCACTTTCTGAAATTTAAGAAAGTTCAGTTACAGATTTGCTGTTCTGAACTATTTGTAAGTTTGTTGGAGGCCAGTGCTTCCTTGGGCTAAAGGGAAGTCTCTGTGTTCACCAGTGGCAGTGGTTAACACTGAGCAGCCTGCCTATCCCTGTAGGAGTGGTTACTGCCTAGAAGCTGTAGTTTTATTGGCCATTTTGGGTCAGTTCCAAACTCCTTGATCTCTCTCTCTTAAAACCCTGCTGCCTCATGGTTTTGGCGTCTTTCCAGGCTTGATAGTTGTTGCTGAAGCACCTACCAAGGGGAGAAAATGCTGAGAGAAGAAAGGAGCCTCTTTTGAGATTTTAAGTATTTTCTTCTGATTTTTTGTTTAAAATGACTGCTTTGCTGCCTACTTTTCAGCATTTTCTGGCTTGCTAAAGTTGATATCTGTATTAGAAACAGTATTTAGAACACATCTAGAGCCTGTTTACTGCATTTCCTGTGTTGGACTTAATTTAAAATCAGTTTTCTTAAAATTGCATTTTACCTGACTGGCCTAGCACTTAAGTGTGGGGTCATGTATTGCACTGTTCTGACTATTTTGCTACTTGTATATCTCTGCTACCTTTAAACTAAAAAAAAAAAAAAAAAAAAAAAAATCTTGCTTTTTTCCCACTTTCTGAAATTTAAGAAACTTTTAGTTATGTACTCACCATAACTTCAGATGTTTGGGATCCATCTCGCCTACATTCTGACTGATGGGTTCGGAGCCGATCCCTCGGCTCCGACTCGGCACGCTTATGCCAAAGAGTGAAGTCTCTTATTGGCTGAGCTTACTATATCCCAGGATGCACCACTACCAGTCCCCCAGATCTAGTTTGTCCGCATACATGCACACATGCATGCTCTGATTATATAACATCGTCAGATGAACAAGATAAAAACAGTAGAACTCAAACCGTTCAATCTCTTCTGATCTCCAAGGCAGGGGGAAGGAGGGTGGGTATTAGGAATGTAGGCGAGATGGATCCCAAACATCTGAAGTTATGGTGAGTACATAACTAAAATATGTTATGTGATCCTATCTCGCCTACATTCTGACTGATGGGACAGCGTCCCTAGCACCTGAATCCTGGGTGGCTCACTGGAAAACACTCCTGAGTACCGTGGAACCAAACGATGCTCGTCCTTTAGATGCCACATCCAATTTATAGTGGGAAATGAAAGTGTGCGGATTGGACCAAGTAGCCGCAGCACAAATCTCCGATATAGCGAGCTTGGAATGAAAAGCTATAGAAGTAGCCATAGCTCTGGTAGAGTGAGCTTTGATAGATGTTGTAAGTTGCTTATTCGAAGAAGAATAAGCCTGAGTTATGCAATCTCTAATCCATTTGGAGATAGTAGCTTTTGTGATGGTTTTACCCAATTTATTGTCTGAGAAGGACACAAACAACTGGTCTGACTTACGAAGTTGCTGAGTCCTGTCTAAATAGAAGCGCAATTGCCTGTGAACATCCAATTTATGGAGAGTGTATTCTGCTTCATTGGAGAATTTTGGGAAGAAAACTGGTAGCTCTAGAGACTGTTGGAGACAGAGATTAGAACAGACCTTTGGGACAAAGGATGGATTAGGCCTAAGTGATACTCTATCCTTGTGGAAAATCAAGTACGGTGGTTTAATAGACAGGGCTTGAAGCTCTGAAACTCTTCTTGCAGAAGTAATTGCAACTAAGAAGGCAGTTTTCCAAGACAGATATTTTAACTCACATGTAGCAGCCGGTTCGAAGGGAAGATGTCAATGCACGAAGCACTAAATCTAGATCCCACGGAGGGCAGGATGAAAAACTGGGGTCTTAACAGACCCGCACCTTTAATGAAAGTTTTGCATAGTCTGCTGCTCATCAATGGAGGATCCATGGACTCGTGAAATTTAGAGATAGCCGCTAGTTGGACTTTAATAGTAGAGACAGAAGATCCTTGATTAAACAGGGATGTTAAGAATTTCAAAACCTCTGGGATAGGAGCAGTGATAGGGTCTAAGCCCTGAGTTGAGCCCAGATAGCAAACCTCTTCCACTTACTGAGGTACAATTTCTTAGTGGTGGGTTTGTGGGCCGAAGATAAAATGTGAATAACTTCCGGGTCTAATGTGTGACTTCTGACTAAAGTCGGAAGTGGAGGAGCCAAGCTGTCAACTTCAAGGAGTGAAGGGACTGGTGCTGTTGTCCCGACTGATGAATTAACAGGTCCGGAATTAGGTCTAAAGTCCACGGATCGTCCACCGCATGTTTCTTCAGGTAAGGAAACCATACCTGACGAGGCCAGTATGGGGCAATCAGTATCATTGCGGACCCCAATTGAGAAGCTTTTGAATGACTTTGGAGAGAAGTGGAATCGGAGGAAAGGCATAAAGTAGCCCTGTTGGCCAAGGTTGTGCTAGAGCATCCATAGCTGGTACTCCCTGATGTGGAGTCAAGGAGAAGAACCTTTTGCACTTGGTGTTTAGTGGAGTTGCAAATAGGTCGCAGCATGGCGTCCCCCATCTCCGGAAAACCTGATCTGCTACTGTTTTGTTTAAGGACCACTCGTGAGGAGAGAGAATTGTCCTGCTTAATCTGTCTGCCAGTATATTCGATTTCCCCGGAATGTGGGTCGCTACCAAGAAACGGTTGGTAGCTACCGCCCATTCCCACACCCTCATGGCCTCTCTGCAAAGGGGGTAAGATCTGGTCCCTCCTTGCTTGTTTAGGTACCAGACCACCGACATGTTGTCTGTGTGGATGGCGATTATGCCCTGAGGGAGAAACCTGTGTAAGGCCTGTAGGGATAGAAGTACCGCCCTCATCTCCAATACATTGATGTGGAGAAGAGTTTCGTCTGGAAGCCAGGATCCCTGAACTAACCTGCCCAGACAATGCCCCCCCCCACCCTGTCTGGGAGGCATCTGTCGTCAGGGTGACCACTGGAGAGGGAATAACAAAAGGACTTCCTTGATTTAGATTGGATGTCTGAAGCCACCAGCGAAGGTCCCGTTTGCATGTTTCTGTAATCATGATGGGATGATTGAGGGAAGGTCCTGAAAGGACCATTGAGTTGACAATAGCCACTGAAGAATCCTCATGTGCAATCTTGCCAGAGGAACTAAAAGAACCGTGGCAGACATTGAACCTAAAACTTGTAGAACCATCCTGGCTGGGGCTTTGGATCTTGAAATCAGAGCTTGAACTTGGCCCTGTAAAGTTTGGATCCTTTCAGCAGGAAGAAAAACGCGCATCAATTTTGAGTCTATCTCTGCTCCTATGAACCTTATGCGCTGAGAGGGCAGCAAGACAGACTTTGACCAATTGAATGTAATCCCCAGGGTAGCACCCAGGGAGATGGTGGCTTTGAGGTTGTCCATTAGTAGATGCCTGGTGGTGGCAGTCAGGAGCCAGTCGTCCAGATAGGGAAACACTTGGAATCCAAGACTCCTCAGGTGAGCAGTCACTACTGCCAAACACTTGGTGAACACCCTGGGCTGTGGTGAGACCAAAGGGCAGTGCACAAAATTGGAAATGACTGACTCCCAGGCTGAAGCGCAGATACCTCCTGGACGTCTGATGTATCGGTATGTGATAATAGGCGTCCTTGAGGTCTATGGAGCACATCCAAACATCCTTCTCCAACAATGGGAGAATGGATTGTAACGTGACCATTCGCAATTTGGATTTCGTGACGGATTGGTTCAGTCTGCTGAGATCCAATATTGGTCTCAGGTCCCCTGTCTTTTTTGGCACTAAAAAGAACCTGGAGTAATTTCCGGATCCGATCTGGTCTGTGGGGACCGGTTGGATGACTCCTTTTTCTAGCAGCTTTAAAGCTTCTGCGGCTGCAATTTCCCTTTGACTGGGTGGTGGGTCCGGGATTTTTTTTGGACGGTGGGGGTGAGTATGTGAATGGGATGGTGTAACCTCCGGCAATGATCCGAAGCACCCATCTGTCCTGAGTGATTGACTCCCAGGCTTTTAGGTGCTTGGCAAAACGACACCCGACTGGCTCCAGAGCAGCACAGCCGGGCAATCCCTCATGATGTGTGGGAGGCTGAAGAGCCACGAAAGGACTCGCGGTCTCCAGAATTGCGGGGCCCTCTGCCGCCTCTGGGACGGCGTCTCCCAGAAAAATTTCCCCGTCCTCTGCCTCTGGAAGGGGAATCTTCCTGCTGTTGGGGAAAAAACTTACGAGATTTACGGAACCACATCTTCCCCCCTCCTTTAGCCTTGGGATAAGGCCGAAAGGGAGTGGAATAACGGGCACCTATGGCAGATAAAGTTTTTCCCTCTTGCTCACAGCGGGTAAGGGTGTCTTTAACCTTAGGTCCAAACAAAGAGGACCCATCAAAGGGAGCGTCGTGAAGGAAGACTTGAAGGCCTCCATGAAACTGACACAAGCGGAGCCAGGCTTGTCTCCGTAGAGCCATGCCTGTGCCTGCCGCTCTACCCGCCCCTTCGGCCGCATAGGAAATGAGCCTCATGGACGAGTTAGAAATTGACGTAAGGATAGCCAACTGAGAGCTAACCGACTGGGCTAGCTGCTCAGGTAGGTTACCCGAGAGGGAATCTGACAGCTCCTTGACCAGATCCCTCTGAAGCCTGGTAAAATGTGCCAAATAATTCAGAGACCTTAAAGTAAAGGCCGCTGAAGTCAGGGTGCGCTTCCGTACCTGTCCATGCTCCTAGACTCCTTATTAGGAGGATGGACGGACGTTGAAGCCTCTGCCACGTCCTGTTGTGTAGCAGATGCCACCACCATGGCATCTACAGCCACGCCTTTAGTGAGGAACTCCTTCTCGGGTGGGGCAGACAAAAATTTATTAGGACGAGAAGGGACTGGTTCCACGGTATCTGGATGTTCCCACGCCCTTGACAAACTAAATCCAGAAGCTCGTCGAAGGGTGGAGACACCCAGGAGGAGGAGGGCTGAGCCCCAAAGGCCTTGAGGAGCACTGACTCATCAGCAGAGGTCGGTTTGGATATCCAGCCGCCTCGTTGTTTGAGGATCTCTAAGATGTCTGCAAATGAGACATCATCCGAGGACGACTTCGGGGACCCCTCTGCATCATCAAGATCAGTGTCCGATGTAATAGACTCGGGGGAGTCCACGTGCTTCCTCTTGCACGATCTCTTCCTTGGGGGTTCCTCTGAAGACAACTCGGAAGAACCCTCAGGAGGAGGGGAACCCCCAATGGGGGTAACCTCAGGCCCAGGGGCTCCGCTGCCTACGGACAGGGGAACTGCCAAAGACCCAGTCTCCACGCCCAGGGAAGGTGCCGGTAAAGCCGGAGAGATGGCCAAAGAAGACTTGGCCAAGGCACTCCTCATAGCTCTGAAAGCCGGACCCCCAGAGTCCTGGGAGTGTCCGATCCCCGGAGCCATGATAGCCGACGGAAGTCCCGCAGCCGAAGCACCGAGAGGGAGGCTCGGAACCGAAAGCATAGGTCCCGAAACATCCCCCCCCCGGGTCCAGCCGAAGAAGTCCGTGTACCAAACTCGGACCCGAAGGCCCGGGTTGGAGTAAGGGTCGGAGCCGACCCTAAGATCTCCACCGGCTCCAACAGCACCTGCTCCGGCGGAGCAGGCGGTCGGAGGAGGAATAGCAATGGGATGGGCCTGGGCAATCGGCTCCGAAGCCAACTGGGTAGGAGCCGAAACAAATTTTTGAAAGACTGGGGACTGGAACAGTCTTTGGAGCACCCTGTCTATATCTGAATCCGACATCCTCGAAGACCGAGAGGATACTGAACGGGTTCGAGATGGCCTCTCCAACGGCCCCAAAGGGCTAGGGGACCGGCTCCGAGGCGACCCGATGACTATCGGCGCCGAAGGAATACCCACACTAGATTCCATTGGTGCCGAGGTGGACTTCGGCACCGAGGAGGAAGTGTCTGAGGGGGCAACCTTTGTCGGCTCCGAGACCAGTGGCGCCGACGAAGGTGACCCGCCTCTCGATGCCCCAGCCATCGGCTCCGAAGCCAGAGGAGTCGAGACTGGTGGCATCGAGGCAGACCGTTCCGCCCTCGGCTCCGAAGTCCTTGGAGCCGAAGGAGAAGCCTGCCTATGTCTTTTGGCGGTCGGATCCGACGGACTGGTCGGAGCCGACGCCCTTTTCTTTTTAGCCGGAGAAGGAGAGGATGCCAAAGCTTCTTCAAAGGAAGGTTTTATTAACCCTTTAAGAATAAGTTTATTTTTCCTCTCCTGGAGGACCCTTGAGGAAAAAGCGTGACACACACTGCATGACTCTTGTAAATGTTTTGCACCCAAACAATACACACAGAGCGAGTGATCGTCTGTGATGGACATCTTGAAATTGCATTTGGTGCATTTTTTAAAGCCGAAGGCCTAGGATTCTGAGACATTATGGCAAAAATCAGTAATCCCTGACAGAAAATACACTATCCACTGACTTTCTGTTTACTGACACTACCTAATAATAGGTTTACAGTTGCCGTTTAGTAAAGAAACCGTCACAAATTACTAAGGGTACTTTGAAACCCTGTAAGGTTTAAGGGGGTTGACTGACCGGGAAGGCCCTAAGATGAGGGAGGCCTAAAATCAAACTCAACCCAATCACACAACAAAGTCTTTTCACAAACTCCAAACACACACAAAAGTGAAGAATAGCCGTTAAAACAGCTTTTTATGACAAGAACAGCAAAATTCTGACAGAAAAAAGTTAGTAAATTTACTACTCAGCTCAGCCAGCTCGAGACCACGTCTTCGCAGATTAGCGGCAAACGAGATCTGGAGGACTGGTAGTGGTGCATCCTGGGATATAGTAAGCTCAGCCAATAAGAGACTTCGCTCTTTGGCATAAGCGTGCCGAGTCGGAGCCGAGGGATCGGCTCCGAACCCATCAGTCAGAATGTAGGCGAGATAGGATCACATAACATGTTCAGTTACAGATTTGCTGTTCTGAACTGTTTGTAAGTTTCTTGGAGGCCAGTGCTTGCAGCCTGCCTGTCCCTGTAGGAGTGGTTACTGTCTAGTTTTATTGGCCATTTTGGGTCAATTCCAAACTCCTTGATCTCTCTCTTAAAACCCTGCAACTCTCTTTTTGCATGGTCTTGCACACAGAGCAGCATCGGGCAGCGCCGCTTAAACAGGTTTAAACTATTCCCGGCTCCACAAAGTCTGCTCTTCACTTTTTCCCATAGAACTGCTCTAAAATCTCAAAATAAGCAGTCTATTTTCATTCTAAAGCCCTGCACTTGCTCGTATAAGTAATCTCATAGGTAAACACTAATAAACTTAAGCACTACATCCTCTTATACTCCTTTTAAGCACTTGCTCCCTATTGGTTCTTTCTGATCAGTCAATAAGTAGTTCCCAATATTATTCAGGCATGTCCAAAGGTCAGTTTTGGGTTTACTCTCCAGTCCAGCTGGTGAATCTGGGAATCTTGAGGCAATGTTACAACTGCCTTATGTATACAGACCACCCTCTCCTCCTCCCAACAAGCTCAAATATATGTGAGAGATGCAACTATATAGCCAAACTGGAGGCTAAGCTCTCTCAACCCAGTACTGGTACAGCCTGTCAGGAAGAGAAGGTAACCACACACACCACAAATCCAGTCTCACATAGACCTATCGCATCAGCAAACCAAACACATAAACACACAAAAAAATACTCGGAGGCTCTAAATAAAAATCTGCCTAAGCAGCAGAGACCTCCAAAGCAGACATCCAAGCAACCCCTACCACAAAACAATACCCACATAGCATATAGCTCACAAAGTCAGTGTGCCACACAGTCACAGGCCTTATGGCTAAACAACACACCTAATACACTTGTAATAGGTGACTATTGTCAGACACACTGATGTTCCACTCACCAGGCTGAACAAGGAGAAGGTCACTGTAAGCTGCCTGTCGAGTGCCAGGATCCGCCACATAACACAAGCACTCAGGTCACTCCAAAGCAAGTACAAATATGACTCCGTCATTGTCCATGCTGGTGTGAATGACCTGAGACGTACTTCCCTGGACTACATGAAAAAAGACATAGAGGAGCTCTTTGATCATATAGGCTGGTATGACCCTGACCTTGAGTAGCATCTTACCCTCACCAAAAATGATGCCACAGTATAAAGACAAAATGATCAATTTTAACAATTGGCTAAAGTATTGGTGCCATTCAAAGGGGATCCAGTGTCTGTCAGCCTGGGATGACATGCTCGACAAGCCACGTTGCTTCGCTAGGGATGGCTTGCACCTGTCACCCCTGGGTTTTCGAATACTGGCAAAGGCTCTTGCCTCCCCCATAGTGCCTTTTTTAGGCAAGGCTCAAAAGACAAACCCACCTCCATAGACAACACAAAGAAAAAAAAACTAAGGGTAATGCTGCTCAACGCCAGAAGTCTAAACCTCAAGATGCACGCACTCGAGATTCTCCCCACTATGGAGAATGTCGATATCTGTGCAGTAACAGAAACCTGGTTCAAGGCTCCCGAGAGCACCCCAGCACTAACAGGTTATACTTCATACCATGCTTTCCGGCCTCAAAACTCAGACCGAACCACAAAAGGAGGGGGAGTATCCATATTTATCAAAGATACCTACACCTCCAGGTTAGTGGCACTGCACGAAGCATCGAAGACCATCCATGTGCAACTAACAGTGGGCAAAACTGCCTTTCAGTTTGTAGCCTGCTACAGACCACCCTCCCAAACACAGGAACCTCATTCGGCTTTCCTGAGAACACTGGAGAATATGAAGGTCTCTCCAAACAGCATTATATTGGATGACTTCAACTACCCAAACATTGATTGGGAAAACTACTCAAGCCCAAACCATTGACTGGGAAAACTACTCAAGCCCAAACACCCTCGCCCAATGGTTCCTAGAATTTATAAACTCAAATGCTATGGAACAACTGGTCACCACTCCCACAAGAGGGGAAAACATATTGGATCTGGTCATCACCAACATGGGGTCTCTATGTTCCACACCAGAGGTATACCCCTCATTGGTAAGATCAGACCATAAACTAATCTCACTGGACATCCATATTCATCCCCACCCCTAGCCAAGGAAACCACGGTGAAGAACTTCTCAAAAGCAAACTTCACACTAATCAAAACCAAGGTGGAATCCTTCAAAGCCCTCGGGCCAGTGGAAAATATGGCCCAAAATGCAGAATCCTTTACAAAAGCATTCTGTGGACACCTACAGGAATGCATGGAGCATGCTATCCCAAATAAAACCAAGACTCACTCCTTCAAAGGCAGGAGACCTGTCTGGTGGACCCCGTCCATAAATAAGCTATACAACAGAAGGAGAAAGCTACTACATGATAGAGCAAAATCCCAAAAAGGGAAGGCGTCTCTGATCAGTACTAGCAAGAAACTACGATCCCTCATAAAATCATCTAAGGCCAGCTTCGAAAGAAAAATTGCACAAGACGCTAAAGATAATCACAAGGCCTTCTTTAGTTATGTCAGAAACCTGGGAGGCAACTCCCAGATATGCTCTGAGTTAGTGCAAGATGACAAAAAATACACTGAACCCACAGATATTACCAACATCCTGGCAGAAAGGTTCAGTGCAAACTTCTCCCCCCCCTTCCCCGCCAAAAGAGCAAATGTCTATCCCAACAGAGTGTAGCCTTCCTGAGATCACAGATGCACAGGCGAGAGCTGCCCTCTCCAAAGCAAAAAGCACAGCATCAATGGGACCAGATGATGTCCTGGGCTGCGTGTTACATGAGCTCCAAGAAGAACTAAACCCTCATATAAAGTCACTGTTCAATCTCAGTCTTACTACAGGATATGTACCCAAGGAATGGCGTACAGCAACAGTGGTCCCACTCCACAAAAGTGGTGCCACAACATATGCCGGAAACTATTGCCCTATAAGCCTGACTAGCCTGGTTTGCAAAGCTATGGAGCGTATCATCATGGAAATCATAAACAAAGACATTGGGAACCTCCAGATACTGGATCCTACCCAATTCGGCTTTGTTAAAGGTAGATCTTGCCTCGTGAACCTGGTTGACTTCTTTGAAACACTTACCAAAGCCATAGATGAAGGGAAGGTAGTCCACACAGCCTACTCGGACCTCGCAAAAGCCTTTGACACAATACCCCACTCGGGCTCACCAGCTTAAATATCAACCCCTATGTCACAAGATTGGTTGCAAACTGGCTCAGGGATAGAACCCATATGGTCAGAATAGCAGGTGCCATGTCATACTCTAAAGCAGTTACAAGTGGCGTCCCACAAGGCTCAGTCCTGGGACCTCTCTTGTTCGGTATATATTTCTCTGAGGTACAGGCTAACACGGGTGGACTATGGCTGACCAGGTTCGCAGATGACTACAAACTGGGTACTGTAATCGACTCTCCCGCTGACACAAGCATCCTTCAAAAAGGTCTCACAGAGATGGATAACTGGTGCCAGAGCCATGGCCTAAAGCTAAATGCCAAAAAGTGCATGGTCATCCCCTTTGGGAAAAACAAAGTGCCCACAAATGACCACATAGGTGGTAATCCATTAAGTACGGAAGAAGTAATTAAGGACTTGGGGACCCAAGTAGATAGCAGTCTCTCCTTTGACAATCATGTTGCCAAAGTGGTTAGAAAGACCTTCTATATAGCCCACCTTATCATGAAAGGATTCACATCTAGATCAAGAGAGGTCATTGTGCCCCTCTACTCATCACTTATCAGGCCCATAATTGAATACAATGCCCCATTTGGGATGTACCTTACCTGACACCTGCAGCAACTGGAAAGACCCCAAAAGTACCTCACCAAGAGGATCAAGGGGCTCAAACAGATGCCCTATTCAGTTCGGCTAAAGAAACTCCAGCTCTACTCAGTTGCATAGCGCCTACTCAGAGGTGATCTGTGTGTGACGTATAAAGCCATGTCCCAACCAGAATTAATCGGCATGCTTCATCTCAGGAAATTCAAATCCCTTAGAGCTACACGCTCCAGGGACTTGAACCTCAGCACAGAAATAAATAGGATATGCTGGAGGGACAGATTCATATCCCAGAGGCTCCCTTCCCTCTGGAACAAAATCCCAATCCATGTTAGGCAGAGCCCCTCACTGACCCTCTTCAAGAGAAATCTTGACGAGTGGATGGGAGATCGTAAGTTTACCCCTGGGATCTCTTCTGTGTCTTCATTTTAGAAATGAGGAGGAGATGGAATATTTTTCCTCATTTTAGAAAGAAGATTACAAGAGGAGGAAGGTTTGGAAGAAGTTATTGTAAGATGAATAAACCCTTTCTAATAACACAGAACATTCACAGGACAATTTAGAGAAATCAATGCAAACCAAAGTAGTCCAACAGTTGGGCATCTAGTATTGCATTTCTACTTTGTCTGAATAAAAGTTAGTGTACAGGAGCATAAGAAATCATAATAATAACAATAAAGACCAACAGATCATATCAGGAAGGAGGCCCAGTTGGATGGTAGATATTCTAATGAGGATAGAAGTACCCCTTCAGATCTAAAATTACAGTAAGTTCATAATTTTTGTATCTGACATGAGAAGATCCATCATCAACCATCAGGAAAACCTTCAAGTTAATTTGTCTGGGTGGTTACCTTCATGGGAACACACCTCTACTGAATATGATCTCAGTGGATGACCTTTATCTAGAGATAATATTCATCTTATGGTGCCTAAAAATATTCCATGTAGCCCAAGTAACTGCTGCACAAATTCTATTTAAGAATGCAGTTTTTTTAAAAAGTCTGGGATGTAGCCACTGCCCTGGTTCTGTGTTCTGATGCAAAGTCTTATTGTTTTTGTAATAAAATTTAAAATGATCAGTCAGTCATCTGAATAAAACAATTGTCAGCAGCTTTGGATCTCATGTTCTTACTATTAAAGAATAAAAGCAGTTGTATGTGTTTCAATAAGAATTTGGTTCTGCCCCCATAAAATCTAAGCTATCAACAACCATACAATGCAGTAAATATGTGCCTCTGTTAGAACAGTTAGAAAAGAATGTAGGTATGTTAACAGATTGACTGAAGTTTGTCTCACAGTTTCCTTGGGCATAAAATATGAATCTGTTTGCAACAATACTCTATCCTTGTAAAAAAAAAAAACAACTACGGAGGGAGGATTGACACATAATGTTTGTAATTCATGAACTCTCGTTGCTGAAGCAATGTCTGCTAGAAAGACAGTTTTCCAATATAACTACCTCAAGTCATTAAGGGACCTGTTCAAAATGAAGAACGCTCATTTTCTGTAAAACAAAATATAAATCCTGTGGCGGGATAGGATCCTTGATATAAGGTTGGATAAGGAAAGTACCTTTCAAAAATACTTTACACATCATCAAAGATGTTAGGGTTAAAGAGTTCAAACACTGATGGAAATTGGAAGCAGCAGCCATGTGTATTTCCAAGGATGAATGACTTGGTAATGTACTGAAAATCTGAAAAAGATAATCTAGAAACTCAGAACTTGGTCCTCTGGAGAGATCCAAATATTTAGATATATTCCATTTAGAAAATTATCTCCACTTACAATGATACCATTTCTAGCATTAGGCCTCTGGACAGGGATAAGCATCTAGATTATACTAGCATATAAGAAGAGTACATGATCATTATGGGAATTGGAGAATCCATGTGTTAGATGAAGACAGTGAAGATTTCTATGAGGTTTGCTAGAAGGATGGGTCAGTTAGGCTATGAGGAACCTCAGACATGGAAGTTTCTCCAAAAGATAAGGTCTGAGCACATAGCAACATATTTGTCAAGGTTATGAGAATGATACTGGATGTACGTGTTTAGACTGGCTTTCCCTATGAATCTCAGAATAAGGGAAAATGGATTAAGTGTCAAGGAGTCTTTAGGGCAGTTTGTGGTAAGGGTATCCCTGGGATATTACCTCAAAAGAAGGATCAGGGTAGAGAAGTTTCTGCACTTGATGTTAGTTGAGATGCAATGAGGTTACAGTAAGGCTTTCCCAGATAGAAAAGCTCACATGCTAGTGACAAAGTGAGAGACCAGTTTTAAACAGAAGGGACAGGACTGAGTATACCCCACCTTTTTATATACCAGATGACAGCCATGTTGTCCATGTTGATGGTACCTTGAAGTAAGATGTCCTGGAAGGACTGTCCTCATCTTCAGAAAAATGATGAGCAAAATGGCCTCTGAGTGTGACTATATACCCTGGACAGGCTGCCCTTGAGAATATCCCCTCCACCCATCTTAGGGTAGAGTCATTTGTGGTGACAGCATGTACATGAAGGGGAAAGTACAGTTGTGTAAGTTAAACTTACCATAACTATAGATGTTCAAATGATCACTGTTACACCTTCCACATGCCCAGACTGTTACAGCTTGAACTGAGATGACTAAAAGCCAAGTCTGTGCACAAAGCCCTTTAGAGATTTCCTCCAGCACAGAGAGGGAGGCTAACCCCTGAAAGGACAATGAAAGGAACAACAAACAATAGCTGTCCATGGCCTGGCATAAAGGTTGAGAGTTGGTATAATGGTTATGGTGTTTACCTCACAGTCACAAGGTATATGTCTCACCTTTGAAAGGGAAATTGGCTAGGCTTAAAATAGCCCATAAGGGCAGCTAGCCTAGTACTTACCTATGAACCTGTGAACCTAAAACACACCAAAAAACAAGGGGTGAAGAGAGTGAGCAACTACTACAGCAGTAGTCATTTGAACATCTACTGTTATGGTAAATTCAACTTACATAACTGTACTGTCTTCATAATTGTGATCACTGCTACAGTAACCTGGGTAGATTACCTTAGTTAACTACGTTTGGGAGGTGGAAGAACAGGAGTGCAGAAGTCCCTGGAGAATAGTCCTAGCAAAGCTTGATCTGGATCTATTGAAGGAATCAAGCTTATACTGCTTTGTAAAAGTATGCACAGAGGACCAAGTAACAGCTTCTAGAATATACTATAATCCAGCCATTTCCAAAAAGCCACAGATTAAGCCAAGGCTCTGGTCGAGTGGGCCTTGTTGACCCTGTCTGGAATAGTTTTGTTATGGTGAGTATAACAAAATCCCTAGACAACCATTTGGAAATAGTCTGTTTTGACTCAGGTTGTCCCTTTTTCTTGCCTTCACAAAAAATGAACTATTGATCTGAAGATCTGAAATATTTAATTCTGTCAAGTTACTATCTGAGTTGTCTGTGGACATCCAAGGTATGGAGTACCCTTGTTTCCCTCATTTTTAGGATCAGGAAAGAAAATGGGGGAGAGGGATAGTTTGGCTTAAAGTAAACTCAGATACCACTGTAGGCATAAAAGAAGGATTAGTTCTCCAACAAACTATATCTCTATGGAAAATGAGATAGGGTTGACTCACCATAAGAGTTTGCACCCTTTTTGCAGAGGTCAGAGCAATCAGTAAAACTGTTCTCCAGATTAAGAACACCAACTCATCTGGATTAGCTGGTTCAAATGGAGCAAGTGTTAACTTCTCTAACACAAAATCAAGATCCCAAGGATAGACCTTGGGGGATTCTTTCTGAATCTTTAGGAGTTCCCTGGATTTTACTGGAAAAGGTGGAAAAAACATACAGGAACACTCATGTCCAAGGAAAAGAAAAGGCATCTGTTAAACAGCCCTTTATAAATGGAGCCTGGGAACAGAGTCTTGCCAGCTGTCATATAGGAGGCAGAGAAGTCTACCTGAGGAACTCCTCAGAGATGGATCAAATTTTGGAAGGCCCTGTGATAGCAAGGGCCTGCCCTGGTCCTGTTCAGCTTGTCTGCCACACAGTTTTTCTCTGACAGAATGTAGGATACCTGTAGAGTGAGACTGTGCTGTGGACCTATATCCCAAGCTAAAAAGGCTAGTCTATAAAGTGGGTATGACCTGGTCCCTCATAAAATAAATCCACAAACTTACTGAAAAGCACCACACAAGTTTATTCACAGTACAAACATTCACTAAGCGCTTTTGCCCGTTCCATGCCCGGGCTTAATCAGAGTGAATTAAAAATACCAAATTAATTCTTTAAATAGTGAAAATAGTAATTAATCATGTAAAAAAACAAGCTTTACACCAATAAAAATCAAACATTTTACTCATTGGTAACACCCAGTTTTTAACCATCAAATGCCCTTACAATTATATTCACTTGTTCATTTAAAAAAGAATGACTAAACATAAAAACTTTAACATCATAAACTGAAAAATAAAACATTTTATCTACACAGATACAAAAATAAGTAATCACTTCAAATAAAATGAGATCTATATTTAAAAATGCTCAAAAAAGAACAACATTTGTTAGTACCTGGCAATTTAGTAGCATAAAGTCTTAATTGCCAAAGACACTCTTTAACTTCTAATAACATTTTGGAGTCACCACCCGTCATTTTTAGGCACCTTATCTATCACAAACAATATAATTATCTTAAAGTTTTTACAATGCATACTGTGTGTATGGTGCACTAGTGTTCATTTTATTCTTATTGTCTCTAATATAGTCCATTATACGTAAATAGAAGTTATGTCCTTACCATAACGTTCCATGTGGAGTGTTCATCTCGCCTTTGTTCTTACACATGGGTTCGGAGCCGATCCTCGGCTCCGTGTCGGCCGCTTGCAAGCTCTGCATCGAGAAGAAGCTCGAGACAATCTAATACCCACAATCCCCCTCTGCCTTTACCTCAGATCTAGTTTGCAAGCAAACCAGTAGCCAGAGAGAGCACACTCATGCTTACATCACATATGCACAGAACTAAGAGTCTATATATATATATATATATATAGACACATACACATATATATACATGTCAACTATATACACAACAACTGCAAAGCAGAAGCAGAATGCCTCAGGCCAGGCACCAAAAACTGAACGTTCTTCCTAAGGGCGGGAGGGTGGGAATGTAAGAACAAAGGCGAGATGAACACTCCACATGGAACGTTATGGTAAGGACATAACTTCTATATGTGATAGTGTTCAATCTCGCCATTTGTTCTTACACATGGGTAGCGTCCCTAGCTCCTTGTTCCTGAGGAACTCACGGAAGGACGTTCTTGAGCACAGTGGAACCAAAGGTTGCCCTGTCCCTAGAAACCTTGTCTACCTTATAATGAGAAATGAATGTATGTGGCTTAGACCAAGTAGCAGCCGCACAAATAGCGTCTAGTGGTAGGCGGGCTGCATGAGCCAGGGATGTAGACACTGACCTTGTGGAATGTCCTTTGGGTTTGTGCAAAGAGTTTGATTTGAAGAATCATAGACATAGATGATACAATCCGTTAACCACTTAGAAAGAGTTCTTTTGGTAACCGCTACTCCTTTCCTATTATCAGCAAAGGCTACAAAAAGTTGATCAGTTTTTCTGTGATCTTTTGTTCTATCCAAGTAAAACCTTAGCTGTCTGTGAACATCTAATTTGTGCAACATATACTCCATTTTGTTGGAGTGATTCTTGAAGAAGGTGGGTAATTCAATGGACTGATTAATATTATTAATAGAACAAACTTTAGGAAGGAAGGATGAATTAGTTCGAAGAGAAACTCTGTCAGAGTGAAAGATCAAATAAGGGTGCTTAATGGAGAGAGCTTGAAGTTCAGATACTCGCCTAGTGGATGTAATGGCTACCAAAAAGAGAGTCTTCCAAGACAAAAATTTCAATGGGCAAGAGGAGGCTGGTTCAAAGGGGGGCAACATTAATTTAGATAACAATAAATTTAGACTCCAAGGTGACGTAGGAGATCTAATTGGTGGTCTAATATGAAAAGCCCCTTTTAAAAAGGCTTTACAAAGTCTGTGGGCCATAACAGGAGCCCCACATTCTTCCACATGGAAATTAGAAATGGCAGCCAACTGAACTCTTAATGTGGCAGGAGAAGCACCCTGATGGAACAAGTCTGTTAAAAACTCTAATATTTTATTCAAAGGAGCTATAAAAGGATCCAATTGCTGTGTATTCGCCCAGAATACAAATCGCTTCCATTTACTAGAATATGTTTTAGTAGTGGAAGCTTTATGAGAAGCCACTAATATATTCTGAACTGCAGGCGAAAGAAGATCAGACCTGGCTAAGTTCAGAATTGGAGCAGCCAAGCTGCTAGATGGAGGGACAAGAGCGCGGGATGGGGAGCCCCTGACGAGTGAGTCAATAGGTCTGGCTCTGGGTCCAGGATCCAGGGTCCCCGAATGCAGTGTGTCATCAGGAAGGGGAACCAAATTTGACGAGGCCAGAATGGGGCAATGAGGATTATTGTCCTGTGTAGGTTTCTGGCTTTCTGGAGAAACTTTGATATCAGGGGGAAGGGAGGAAATGCGTACAGGAGTCCCGGGGGCCAATCGTGAATCAGTGCGTCCCTGGGGACTTCCCCTGGAGGGACTAATAGGGCAAAGTAGCTCCTGCATTTGGCGTTCATTGGAGACGCAAACAGATCGCAGGACGGCTGGCCCCACGTGCGAAAAATCTTTTTCGCAACTGACTGTTTTAGGGACCACTCGTGCGGTAACAGAATTGCTCTGCTCAGCCTGTCGGCTATGACGTTGGATGACCACGGGATGTGCGTTGCTATCAGAAAGCGACCCGTGGACTCCGCCCATTGCCAGATTCTCATGGCCTCTCTGCATAGCTGATAGGACTTGGTTCCCCCTTGCTTGTTTATGTACCAGACTACCGACATGTTGTCCGTCTGAACTGCAATATTTCCCAGAGGAAGAAGGGGAGCAAAGTGTTGCAACGCTAGAAACACTGCCCTCAACTCTAGAACATTGATGTGCAGATTGTACTCTAAATTGGTCCATTCGCCTTGGACTGTCTGTCCCTGAAAGATGCCCCCCCACCCTATCAGGGAAGCGTCCGTGGTCACCGTAACTGTAGGTGTGGGTAGCACAAATGGTCTCCCCTTGGAAAGGTTGCACGTTTGGAGCCACCAGTTTAGGTGTGTTTTGCATGTGTTTGTTATGAGAATCTCGTGTGTTAGAGGTAGTTGTTGGAACGACCATTGCGCAAACAGTAGCCATTGTAGGACTCTCATGTGCAGTCTTCCCAAGGGTATTGCAATAAGAGAAGCCGACATGAGTCCCAAAACCTTCAGTACCAGTTTTGCTGGGAATTTCCTGGACAAGAGAAGAAGACGTATGTGAGTCTGAAGTGAAAGTATCCTTTCTGGAGGAAGTCTTAGAATTAACTGATGTGTATCTAATTCCGCTCCTATGAATAAGATACTTTGTGATGGCTGTAGTAAGGATTTTTTGAAGTTTACGGAAATTCCTAGGTGAATACACAGTTGAAGAGTATAGTCTCTGGCCTGTACTAGTTGATGCTGGGTGGTGGCAGAGAGGAGCCAGTCGTCCAGATACGGAAACACCTGGAATCCTTGGCGTCTCAAGTGAGATGCTACCACTGCCATGCATTTGGTGAAGACCCTGGGGGCTGAGGTCAGACCAAAGGGCAGGGCTCGAAATTGAAAGTGACTGGCACCCAGCCGGAAGCGCAAATGATCTCTGGATGCCCTGGCCATTTTGATGTGGTAGTATGCATCCTTCAGATCTATTGAGCACATCCAGTCGTCCTTCTGTAAGAATGGAAGGATCGATTGAAGCGTGACCATTCGGAACTTTTCTTTCTTGACAAAGGTATTGAGGTCGCTTAGGTCCAGAATGGGCCTCCAGTCCCCTGTTTTCTTTGGAACTAAAAAGAACCTTGAGTAAGTCCCGAATCCTTGCTGGTCCGCTGGGACTGGTTGGATGACTCTTTTTTTCTAGCAGCTTTGAAATTTCTATAGCTGCTGGCTCTCGCAGATGGGGTGGTACATCTGGGAGTCTTTTATTTGGAATGGGATGGGATAGAAAGGGTATATTGTAACCTCTGGTAACCACGCTTTTTACCCACTTGTCTGTAGTTATGTTTTGCCAGGCCTGAGGGTATAAAGCTAAGCGACCCCCGACTGCCTCCAGAGCAGGACAGTCGGGCCTCCTCTCAGGAGTGCTGGAAAGGTTTACAGGGAGTGTATCCCTGTCACCTTGATTCTGCGGACCCCCTCTGCCGCCAGGGCGGCGTCTTCCACCTCTGCCCCTCCTCTGCCTCTAGAAGGGGCATCACCCTGTGTGCCTGGGAAAGATCCTTGGGGTTTTCGAAACCACATTTTTCCACCACGTTGCCCTTTGGGGTACGGTCTGATTGGGGTGGAAAAACGGACTCCGACAGCAGACAGAGTCTTTCCCTCCTGCTCACACCGGGTAAGGGTCTCCTTTACTTTGGGGCCAAAGAGAGTGGCACCGTCAAATGGGGCGTTAGTAAAGGAAGACTTGAAGGCTTCCCCAAATGAACATAAGCGCATCCAGGATTGTCTGCGAAGAGCAATCGCTGAAGCTGCTGCCCTACTCGAACCTTCGGCTGCGTAAGAGATCAGCCTCATGGACGAGTTCACAATGGATGTAAGGGTATTAAGTTGCGCTGTCACTTTCTCTGAGACAGCAGCATCTGTAGTACCCTGGAGGGTATCTCCCAACTCTTTGACTAGATCCCTCTGTAGTCATGTAAAGTGGGTCAAATAGTTCAGGGATCGCATGGAAAAAGCCGCTGAACTAAAAATGCGCTTCCCATACCTGTCCATAGTCCTAGAATCTTTATTAGGGGGATGGACAGATGAGGAAGATTCCGACATCTCCTTTTTCGTGGCCGCTGCCACCACCATAGCGTCCACTGGAACTCCTTTTGTTAAGTAAATCTTGTCCTGGGGTGCAGTGATATACTTATTGGGTTTCCTTGGGACTGGTTCCACTGTGTCAGGAGCCTCCCATGCCCTTCGAGCAATAAGTTCCATTAATTCGTCGAAGGGCGGAGTGACCCAGGAGGAAGAAGGGCGAGCACCGAATGCCTTCAGCAAGACTGACTCATCCTCAGAAGGGGGGAGGGACTGCCAGTCACCTCTCTGTTTCAGGATCTCCAATATGTCAGAAAAAGAGACATCTTCTGAAGGTGACTTAGGGGACCCTTCTGACTCATCTAAGTCAGTATCGGATGTCAAGGATTCTTGTGGAGAATCCAAGTGTCTCCTCTTACACAATCTTTTCCTAGGGACTTCTTCGTGGGGAGCATCCGAAGAAGCCTCCGAGGAAGAGGGGGCACCCTCCAAGGGTGGCTGAGACACCGGTGCTCGACGCTTGGATGTGGCCGTGGGTGCAGAGGAGGATAACGGCCCTTTATGGGGAGGAGAGGTTGCTTGTACTGATGTGGTTGTCTGGGTAGACAACACCTTCCTCATCAGATCGAAAGCCCCCGGGGCCCGAGTCGAAGAATCTCCCGGTTCGAAGAAATGGGAAGAATCCCGAAACAGGCACGAAGGCATCGACCCGAGGACGGAGCCGAATTGATCCGCGCCGAGGCCCGAGGGAAGGGTCGGAACCGAAACGTCAGTTCGACTCTCGGCCCCGGAACCAAGGACAGATCGTCGGCTCCGAGACTCCGGTACCGGGTCCGACGGAGTCGAGGTGAGAGGAACAGACCGAGAGAAGGACGGTTCTGGACCCAAGGGCTCCACAATCAGAAGATCAACCTCTTCCGGCTCCAAAGACTCGATAGGTCTCGGAGGAGGAATGGATGGAGACAATGGGAGGCCTTCAAGTTTCGACACCAACTGGGTGGAAACTGAAATAAGTTTGGATAGGCCGAATGCTCCAATAACTTCTGCACCACACGATCCACATCGACATCGGAGAGCTTAGAAGAACGGGTCGAAGGAACCAAAGACGGAGCCGACCTCAATAAAGTCGAGGGAGGGAGCTCCATCACCGGTTCCAAGACTCGAGGCTCAGGAACCGACACCAGTTGAACACTCGGCCCCGAAGTCTGTGGAACCGGTGATCTAACTTTACTCGAAGAGCTCGGAGCCGATGACTTGGGCTCTGACGTCTTCGATTCCTTCGAGGATTTGGATGCCTGGTCTGAAGCATCCAGAGCCTCCTGAAAGGAAGGTTTTAACAACCCTCTGTCCATGAGTTTCCTGCGCCTATCTGTCATGACCCTCCCACTAAAGAGTGACAAATTGAACAGTCCTCTTGTAAGTGGAGAGGGCCAAGGCAGTAGACACAGGAACTATGGTTGTCAGTAACTGACATTTTTTGGCCACACTGACAACGTTTAAAGCCTGATTTAATTTTGTCAGACATTTTACAGTAGAGAGAAAAGTCAAGTCCAGTATAAAAGACAAATCCAATGTAAACAAGTCAAATCCGATGGGTATGTCAGTCCGGTTGTCAAATTTAAGAAGGGGGTAGTAGGCCCCGAAAAACTCTAACCAGATAAATTAAATTTAACGGTACCGAGAAATTCGACCTACACACACACATACACTAAGTATACCTAAAGGTACTTTCAGAACAACTTTTTCTAAAATATAACAAAAAAAATAAGTTATATCTTATCTGAAGATGCTCGAGCTAGCTCCCAGCGATGCGAACGCAGCAGCGGCAAACTAGATCTGAGGTAAAGGCAGAGGGGGATTGTGGGTATTAGATTGTCTCGAGCTTCTTCTCGATGCAGAGCTTGCAAGCGGCCGACACGGAGCCGAGGATCGGCTCCGAACCCATGTGTAAGAACAAACGGCGAGATTGAACACTATCACATCTTTAGTTTATGTGTGTTTTTTCCCACGTAGAATGCTAAACATCCTAAACAAGTTGCTACATAAACAACCATTTTGGTGTTGCAATTAAAATGACCAGGATGCCTAATAGATCTTCTATACTGGTTAATGGAGACATATGGACCATCATTAATATATTTACAAATATTGGACATGCCACATTTACTCATTCTTGAAATGTGTTGCTGACTGGGGTACACATTATTCTCAAGTAACTCCTTCATATTTCTCCCCTACTGTAGGTAAACTGGGGTTCTAATCCTATGATGTTTTTCAACTCTCCAGGAAAGACACTAATCCAATTGGATTGTACAACATATTTTACCCCTGGTGTCAATTCATTATATTGTAACACTAAAGCCCCACTCTTTTTAATTGTCAATATTATTAGTATTTTTAGTTGAGGTAAACACTAACTCATTTCTCAGTATTGGCGGAAAAGACAAAGGTCTTAATTTCATAACCTCATTCCTTATTTTCAACAGCAAGACAAGTGGATACCCTCTATTCCTAAACATTTCAATAAGGAAAAACATTTCCCTTTTAAAGACTTCCTCCTCACTGATCAACCTAGAAAGTCTTACAATTTGTCCCTTTACAACATTTTTCTTTTCAAAAAATGGATGACAACTACTATAGTGTAGGAATCAGTGAGAATGTGTTTTTCTGCAAAAAATAGTTGAGCATAAGCTATTGTTTCCCTCATTTTTATAACAAAATATCTAAGAATTCAATTCTGTCCTTGTTTACATTACTTGTAAATTTCAAAAAAGTAGTTGTACTCTTAGGATATGTAATGAATTCACCTACAAAATCCTCAGTGCCCCTCTACAAAATCAAAATATCATCCAAAACGTGCAAGTAAATTATAACCTCAGACATAAACTGGGATTTAAATACATGTCCTTCCTCCCATTCTGCCAATACTAAGTTGGCATACAGTGGGGTAAATTTGGTTCCCATGGCTACTCCTGAGGTTTGGTGAAAAAAATCACCTTCAAATAACACAAAATTATTTACTAAAACCATATCCATGAGATCAACCATCAAAGCCCTTTTCATATCGTATAAACTGTTGAACCTCATTAAGCTTTTGTTGAAATAGTCTAAACCTATATCGTGGGGTATGCCAGTGAACAGGATGATCACATCTACCATAACAAACAAAAAGTTATCATTAATTTCTAGTTTCCTTAGATCTAAACAATGCCATGAGTCTTTTAATATGTGTCCCATGTTGTTAAGAACATTTTTACAACTTATATCAACAAACACAGCTAGGGGTTCGGTCTTTGAACCCCTTAATGCAACAATTGGCCTAAATGGGGGTGCATTGATATATTTGTGAATTTTGAGGATTCCAAAGATTGATGGAATAAGTGGAGTGTCCACCAATAAATAGCTATATTCGGTTTCATTTATTATCCCCTCACACAAAAATTCAGCCAGTTTTAGAGTAGGCCCTATACACTTCAAATCTGGAAACCCTCTCATAAGTATCTATATCACTTAAAATGTCATGCATTTTACATGTGTAATCAATGTTAGACATTATAACTACACCACCACCCTTATTGGGTTTCATAACCCTATATTCTTTAGTACTAGTCAGCTGTTTTAAGCAGATGTTTTCATTAGTTGCCAAATTATCTGTACAGAATCTTTTAGTACTTAAGAATCTTCATATCTGTTCACATAACTGCTCAAAAAATCATGACATTAGGGTTAGAGGGTGGAATGAACGTACTGTTTTGTTTAATAGAAAGTACATTGTCATACTGGGTATTGCCATTACTAGAGAAAAAAATCTTTAAATTCAGTTATGTCTGCTTAAATTAATTAATACTTTCTCTATATCATGCTGAAAAACTGGCTCTAAGGTAAACCCCTTTTTTAAAAGGGAAAAGTGGTCAGAACCAACAACCATTTCTGTAAAATTAAAAATAGAGAATCCATCAGCTTGCAAATGCTTACATGTACTGAAACTTCCATCAATATGCAATTCAGTTAATGGTTTTAAGTTCGTAAAACCATTCACAGCTATTGTCTCTCCATCTGATTGTAGTTGTAATTGTATTGATTGTTGTGGTTGTTGTTATAATAGCCTCACCTCCCTCTCCTCCACGTTGTTTGTCTCCTCACTGGTGTCCTGTTGTAACCAGTCTGATAAGAATTTTGGTTCAGGTTCGTCAACCAGTCTGAGCATCTTAATGGTGGAGGGGAGTCTAAAAAAGCATAATTTTCAGTTATTTCGACAACACACCCTTCTCTCGCCCTCACATTGTTGTTAACCCCTTGGTTAGAACTATTTTGATTGTTGTCAGCAGCTCGTCTGTGACAGCATGGGTACACCCTCCTTTCAGTGTACTCTAAGGTATCTCTATGTAATTTGCCCTGTTGTTTCTCAAAACCAGATTTAACAAACTTATTTAAATCACTTAATATTGTGTCAAACAGAACTTTATGAAACCGAAACAGTAAATCATTGCAAATGCTGGTATTTAAATCAGAAATGTCAGTTTTTAAATGTGCCAGTTTAATGTTATTGTCTCGTATTATTATGCACACTAAATCCGTACCTGCCCAGTCAAAAAATGCAATAATGTCCTTAAACGCTTCAGAGTCCTCAGTGATCCCCATGGGTAATTTATAAACTCTTAAACCTTGCGGGACCTAATTCAGGTCCAAAGACCACTCCAGAAATGTGTTGTCCAGCTATAGAGACATATTTTTTCATAAGTCTCTCAAAATCATATAATTGTGTATTTAACAGACCAAATCCAGATCCATTTCTAGGAACAGGTTCACTCAAGAGGGAAGGCAGGGCCAACAAAGCTTCAAGAGAAGAAGAGCCAATGGTGTTAGAAGTCTCACACACTCGTTGATTCATGGTATTGGAAGTCTTGGCATTGATCTGTGCAGTTGAACAACTTCTACAAAGTGGTGAATGCAGTGTCAATAATTCCACCTGAAAGGAAGTTAACGAAACACTGGAATTACCTCCCACAGCATTAGTTTGCAACAGTTGAATAATTTGCTGGGTAATGTCCACGTATTGACTAAAAAGTCTTTTCATCATTCCTGTCTCAAGATCTGGTGATAACAGAAAGTCGGGATTAATACTAAACCAGAAATAAAACAACAAACCATACCCCAAGGGTAACACCAACTGGTAATCGTAAAATAGAACCACAAACTTCCTGTAGGGAGGACCTAGTCCCTGCCTGCTTGTTGACGTACCACATGATTTTGGTATTGTCTAACCACTTGAACAGGTCCCATGTGCCAAAGATTGTTCAGAGAGTTGAGTTCTTTGATCAGAACAAACATCTCAGTTACATTTATGTGCTTGTGTCTGTCCTTGGCATCCCACACACCTTGCACTTTTATCCATCCTGAGCTGTTTCGCAAGCAGAGTCCAAAGCAACTGTGGTGACTGACACCTTTGAAGCAGGGAGGGAGAAGGGGAGACCTGGATTTAAGCATATCTGCTGTCTCCATCAAAAGATTCCTCTTCTGACAAAATCCAACACTGAGATCTGAAAAGATAATATTGATGCTGGGACCAAAGAGGTTTCAGTTACCACTGTATCTTTCTCATGCAGAGTCTTTCCAGGGGGTATCATAAGAATCATAGATGCCATGAGACCCAAAATCCTGTGGTATTCCCTCACAGTGACTGACGTTTGAATGGAAAACCCTAGCAGCAGATCTAAATAAAGATCTAGTTTTCCCCTGTGGAAGAAAAGCTCTTTGACCTCTGGTATCTAGTTGACATCCAAGAAATGCAGTCTTGTGAGGATGTGACAATAAAGACTTTTGAATGTTTTCTTGCAATCCCAGCTTGTGTAAGAGATCTCTCACTGAAGCGAGAGAGGAAGATTCTTGACACTTTGCAAAGACAAGAAAGTTATCTAAATATGGAAAAATGTGGATACCATGTAGCCTGCAATGAGCTTTAACTGAAGCTAGTCACTTTGTGAACACTCTTGGTGCTGTGGATAGCCCAAAGGGTAAGGCAGAGAACTTATAATGTGATCCAGATATGGAAAACTTTAAGAAACATCTAAAGTCTGGAAGAATATGAATGTGATGATAAGCATCTTTTAAATCTATTAGTATCAGGAAACCTGAATGTGGAAGAAGAGGAAACAGGTAATAACATTTTGAATATGGGCACCATTTCAAACAGGTTTAGGAAGGAAGGATCCATAACTAGTCTCCACTCATTTTCTTTCTTTAGTGCTAAAAACATTCTTGAATAAAACCCCTTTCTCACCTGGTCTGGAGGATGATGAATTACCCCCTGGAAAGGAGGATTTCCTCCCATTGTCATTTGTAACCTTGATGAATAATCTTCAGAACCCATTTGTGCTAAACTATCTGTTGCCAAAGACAGAAGTGGAGATTCAGGCTTTCCAAACCAGGAAAATAACCAAGAAGAAATAAATGCCAGTCTGCAGAATCTTTGACCAAAAAACTCTGAATTACCACTGAAATAACTGGTGCCAAAAATATTCAAATGAAACTCACCACCTATTCAGGAAGAAAAAAAGGGTCTGCCAGGGTGGGAGGGGGGTGTCAAAGTCTGTTCAATTGTCATTCTGCCTTATTAGACTGTCCTTGGTTTGAGAGTTTACAGAATTCTTCTTGGAACCCCCTTGACATTTTTTCTTAGACGTCTGTTTACCTACATTTTGTTGAGACTGTTTATTTTTTTCCTTAGCAAAACTGAACAAGCAATTACAGAATACCTTGAAATTTTTGGGAAAGGAGGGCTGAACAAATCTTAGAGATCCCCTGAATTAGTTTACCTGCTGCAAAGGGGCCAAAACTAAGTTTCTATCCAAAAGACAATTTAAAATCTCAGTATCAATACAGTCACACAAAAGCACACTATATACAATGAGTAGTGACCTGAACAATAGAAGAAATTAAATTATTCAAAGCAGATTTTTTCTCACAAGAAGAAATTGTAGACCAAACATTCCTCAGACTTTCACAATTAGTCAATACAAATCATTAACTATGAGCCTGACAATTCAAGCCTGAAAATCAGAGTTGTGGAAACATACACTTCTTCCCATACATATCAATAATCTCCCCATTCTAATTTGAAATAGTAGGATTGGAATTAACTAAATGTGTAACAACAGAAGGATTAACTAAACATATGGATCAGGTTTGGGAGGACTATATAAAACTTAAAAGACTGAGGAATTTTATACATCCTATTTGCCTTTTTATGTGCAGTTGGCTGACTGTCAGGAAAATTGCAGCATTAACACAAACATCCCCCTAAACTGTCAAAACTGGAGGAATGGGTGCAAGTTCTAGAAATTCCTTCTGTAACAGCTCATGTATTTTCTTAGGGACTGAGAAATCTCTGTATTGTCCCAATGAAAACAGTGGCATATTCTAGAAACAGTTTCAGTGAAAGAGAACCATCCAAAGGGAGATTCACAAACTGAGCTCTCCTCAGATTCTGAATCAGACATCTGAGGAAAAACACTGTGTCTTTTCCTTCATCTTTCTTCCCAGATTCAGAATCTTGAATCTCTTCAGGAAAGTAAGTATCCTTCTTTCTTTTACCAGAAACTACTTTAGAAGAAGGATGAATAGCCTAAATTAAACCCTGAGCCAGACACAATAAGAGTATGGCTATCTAAGGAAATTTGAAGGGGAGTAGATACATGTTTAATTTTTTATTTCTTTTTGACATGAAAATTGGGCCCAGCAGTGTTATTAATGGCAGCAGCAGCTTCCTCAGGGGTGGGCACAACATTCTCACAAGACAGGGTAGCCTTCTCTGTTCCCTCTACCAGGACCAACAAGAGTGTCTCTCCCTTGCCCACTGAGGGGTATGCAACAGCCACAGAGGATGTGGCTAACTATCAGTTCATAGTGGCTGTAAGTGTTACTACAGAGAGATCCAGGGTATAAAATGAGTGGTCTGAGGTACAACTAATGGCCACAACAGTCACCCACTTGAGACTGAGGCTAATTGGTAGCCTGCTGTGATGGCAAATGCTGTTGGCTTGACTTTTTCTTTTGTGAATGGAAGAAGGACCGATGATGGGATCGACAGATTGTTTCATGGTGAAGCCAAACTGGTGGATCTTTCCTGGGGAAAACAAACAGCAAATGCTGGTAAAAACAAAAAGTCTTTAAAGGTCTTTTTTTCACAGACAAGCACAGTAAAAAGCACTTTAAAACACATTGGCAGCCCTACAATGTAAAATAAACACAATTGCTAAACAGAAAAAAATGATTTTGAGTTACTTTAAATAACTTTTAAACTGACAGGAAAAAAGAGCCCTCCAGTTGAAATGTACAGGACAGTCTCACGGCAGTTTGTTGAAACACAAACTCCTAGCTTTAAAATAACGTTCTTGAAAATGAAAGCATCAATATTAAACAAAAATATCAAATGGAAGGTTTTTTCCCCAAAAAGAAACACCTACACAGCAAAGGAAAAGCACAAACCAATCATCAATCCTTGAAAGCTTCACAGGAGTGTACTCTTCAGCAGTAGTATAGCTCTGGAGGGTTTGATGCCCACACTTGCCTTTTAGTCAGCTCAGCTCAATTTGCTTGACAGTTCTGGCACAGAGATAGTGCCCTGAAGCTTTGGAAGATGGCATCCATGAATCCTGACTCCTTGACAGGAAATAACCCATATAGCTAAGGCTACTGCAGCAGTGATCAATATGTTGAACATTGACTGTACATTCTGTTGTGGTCAGATGGCATCTAGTAAACAGTATGGACTGTGTTGGATGAAGACTTGATATTTTTGTCGTTTATAGATATATGTACCTAAGGATAGGCAGAGTTGTGACAAATAGGCTCTAGTTTTGATAAGAGGTTTTCTGGTCATAGGAATGAGGAGCCAGTCATCTAAATATGGGGACATGTGGATCCCTCTGAGTCTCATTTGGGCTGTAACTATTGCTATACATTTTTTCAACACCTGATGAGCTCTGGTGAGGCTGAAGGACAGGATTCTGAATTGATAGAGACTGGCTACTAGCTGGAAGCACAGAAATCTCCTGGATGATTTTGGCATCTTGGATGTGGAGATAGGCATCCTGGAGATCTAATGAGCATATCCAGTTGTTTGCTTAGGCAGGGCAAAATTGGCTGCACCAAGACAATTCTAAAGGGGGTCTTTTTGATGTGAAGATTTGCTCTGGCTCCTCCTTGGTTTCATGGGACCTCTTGAATTGCTCTTTGTTTTAAAAGAAAGAGAATGCTTCAGTTTTGGCTGCTTTTTGTAGGGAGATGGAATGTCTAGAAATGGATGGGTTTGGGGACAGTGGATGTAAAAAAGGTATAATATAGCATTCGGATATTGTCACTTTCAACCAAGAATCTGTTTGATGGCCAAAGATAAAAAGCTCTGACTGCCTCCAGAGGGAGTCAGGCAAGTCCTGAGGGACACAGTAAAATAAACTGCACTCAGCATGGCAGAACTAGAAGCCAATAAAGGATCACACCCCTTTATCAGATATTACAAAGCACACCAGGGCTTGAAGAAAAATGGTTTAATAAAACAGATTGGGCACTTTCATTTCACTCCAGGAAACTTCATCAGAATAAAAGTAATTATTGTTAATATTATTGCTTAATTTGCTACTCACTTGCTGTGTCACTTCATGTGGTTTGCTCTCACTTACTGCCCAGTGCCACCACCTTTCCTTTCACTGCGCTTTTTGTCCTTAATATCCACCTTTTCTTCACCCTCGCTGTCTTATAGCCACCTTTATCAGGCCCTTCCCATACATTCTTACTACCTTTGCCGTTACACCCTGCCCCATCCCCACACATACTGTATACCTAGTTGTCTGATATTCTCAAATGATTTTGCATTTCTCATGTGTTGCTTTTCTTGTCTTTTATTTTACAGCTTGAACGACCTTCATTCCTTCTCTGGCTGCCCTCCCACTCTACTGCATCCTAGTCATTGTTTTTGCACTGAAATATACTCCTGAACTCCCTCTGCCTGTCAGAAACAATGAGCCTCTCAATTGCCTCCCAGTGTAGGTGACAGCCTACTGCATTAGCTGTTTCTATAGTGCTGTATTTTGTAGTTGTTTATAACTAGGGGCTTGCACACTTGTGGACTGCCCTGCAGACATCCCTATTCCCCGTAGTGTTGGTACATTGCCTCACTTCATGTTTTAAGCCTTCAACTTCATCCACTGCTGCTTTCCTCCCCTAGATGGCAGCATAATCCCACCAAAGACAATGTGTACTGTATTCTCTGACTTTGAATTGCTTACAGGGAATACATCCATCGTTTCTCCCCAGAATACCTAGTAAAACCTCCCATAACATCACAGGAGTGTAATCATCCTCCTAGCAGTCTTTTCTTCCCTTTCTAAATTACAAATAAACTAAAATAGCAACAAAAAAGGAAAAGGAAAGTCTCTAAGGTCCAGCTTATCTGCTAACAGACACCCCAGTGCTATACCTGACTGATTGTTTTTTCGGCACTCCCACCTCATCCAGCTGGGCAACCCACTCTGTTCGCCCTCAATCCAATCCGGCTCACTTCGCTCCTCTACCCTACCCCCATTCCCACTGACCCCCACTTTCATTTGATTTATTCATAGCCTGACCACACCCCTACCACACCCCATCCAATCCTCGCCGCCTTCCCAGAACCCCCTGCATTAGCTTACTACCTACTCCTCCCTCTCCAATTACCTCCCCATCCTCCAACCTCCCAACTACCCTGTGCTACCTCTACACAATTCTCACCAATACCTTGCTTTTCCACTTTCTATACCTCACCTACAACTCCACCTCCCTCCACTCACTCGATGTGAAACACTTCCAGTCACCTACACTCCCACTCTCAATCCTCCACTCTCATTGCCACTCATATAGTAACATAAACCCACAACTCTTTAAGCACTCACCCTCTCTCTTCTCACCTCTCAAACACCTACACACCCACTATTCTACACCACCAACATGTATATGCCTCAAACTAACAAACAAACTTAAACTTCTTCTCCTTCACCCCATCACCCAAATTAAACTCCAAGCTGAAATCCATCCCAACCCAGGCCCCTACAAAATCTATGCACAACACATTAGATCCTCCACATTTCCCATGTTCACCATCTCAACTCCATGTATTTCTCACACACATCCCTACCCCCCCTTCCAAAAAGCCTCTAACTCAGATATACTCCTATTAAACCTCAACCTTCATAGCATCTTAAATAAGACCAGTGAGTTCCATACTACCCTATCCAACTACTCACCAGATATAGCTGTGATAACAGAAACCTGGCTAAAGTCCTACATTAAGGACAGCAAAATTCTAACAATAGGCTATAACATCATAAGAGCAGACAGAATCAACAAACACTGAGGTGGTGTTGTAGTCATTTTTAAAGATACCCTCAAAGTAGTGCAACTAAACTGTACTCTTCCCAATCTACCCAACTGTGAAATATTAATTACCCACCTTGAAATAAACCCCAACAAAGGAATAATAATAATCGCCACCTACCTCCCCCCAGCAACAACCTACCCACTATAGAACACCTACTTTCCTGGGCAGCCACTAAATTCACCCAAGAAACTATTGTTCTTGGTGACTTCAACTTTATTGATCTTTTCAACTTCACCCAGTCAATAAACTGCCCACTGACAAACACTCTAACAAGCAATCAATATTAGACTGGATCCTAACCAAGAAACCTAGCCTAGGCTTCTTAGCTAGGTGCCTACCTGGCTCCCTCAGTGACCACTATCTAACCTTTCTTTACAGGAAACGCATGTTCACCCAAAGCAACATCCTCTATAAATACATCACTTCTCTCCCACTACTTTCAACCTTTTACAGCAACAATGTGACCAGTCCCCCTTAACCACCTACAATTAGATAATGCTGTTTAGTACTTCAACGAAACCTTCCTTACAATTCTTAATAATCTAGCCTCTACCAGAAAAGTTTGTACTAGAACCAAACCCCTGCAATGGCTATCCAAAGACACCAAACTACTAATGAAATGCAGAGAAAAAGCCTGGTCAGATTATCATATATCCAAAGACAAAGCTGACCTCCTTAACTATCAACAACTAAGAAACTTAACAAAAAACAAAAAAAAAATGACAAACAAGTATACTTCCTATCCTGAAAGCAAAAAAGCAAAACAATCCATGAAAATTCTGGCTTTCCATCAACCAACTCATAAACCCAGGACATACCACTACCTCCCCCCCCCCACACCTGCTACCTCAGACAACTCAGTCCCTACCTCTACTCAATTTAACACTCATTTCATGAACACTGTCACCTCCCTTCTAAACAACATACCTACCCAGCCACTTAATGTCCCCACCCCAGCCATAGACAATCATAGCACCTTCTCCTTCTCACTCATACAAACTAAGTACATAAAAAGCCTCTTGTGCAAACTCAAACCATGCAGCACAGCTGCAGACAAGCTCCCTAATGAATTTCTAAAACTTGCCGCCCCTTTAATTGCTTACCCCATTTCTATCCTAATCAGTCGCTCTATAAAAGAACATTATGTCTCACTCATATGGAAAATATCTCATATTATACCTCTCCACAAAGGTGGCCTCTGCAAAGAACTAACCAACTATCGTCCCATAGCCATACTTTCCCCCCTCATTAAAATTTTAGAAAAATTCATCCACAAACAGCTCATATCCTACTTCCTTAACAATAATCTCCTTTCCAGCTCTCAGCATGGATTCAGACCAAAGCACAGTACCAGCACTGCCCTCCTAACCTTCACTAACACCATCCATCATCTCATGATTGAAGGTCAGCATGTCTCTTCCATATTTCTCGGCATGTTTAAAGCCTTCAACACCATATCCCACCAGCTTCTACTAAATAAAATATCTTCCTATGGCCTTAGTTTACCCTCACTAACTTGGTTCCACAGCTATCTCTCCAACTGTCAACAAGCTACAAAGTGGGAAAACTCTTTTTCCCCCTACTCCCCATCTCCATGGGTGCGCCCCAAGGCTCTATTCTCTGGCCACTTCTCTTCATCATATTCACAACCAACCTCAGTACAGCAACCAAACATGCCTCCATAGTACAGTATGCAGATGATGCTACCCTTATCTGGTCTGCCCCCTCACCCCAAAAGCTCTAACTAATAATGCAATCCTCTTTTCAGGATGTTGAAACCTACCTCTCCCAATACCAACTCATTTTAAATCCCAACAAAACAAAAATCATAGTTTTTAGTACTAAAAAACCCAAGACTTCCCAGCCCCCACTATCAATCACCTCTGAAAATGGTACCAAAATGACCCCTACTAACCACACAAAACTTTTAGGTGTCACCATAGATGACAACTTCAAATTTAACATACATATTGCCCAAACCACCAAAAAGGTCCACAGCTAACTAGGTTTCCTATACAGAGCCAAACCATTCCTAACTCCCAATGCCAGGCTAGACACTGCTTGCACATACCTTTATCTACCCTTCTCTGCGTCTCTCTCATGTTTATTAACCCTCGAAAATCTGACCTCAACAATCTAGAAACATGTTACCATAAAATTGCTAGGTTTGCCACTAATCACCCACATAGATCCCACCACTGCTCAGCTCTTTCAAAATTAAACTGGCTAGAGCTCCCCAACCTTCTCTCTCTCAATCAACTATCCTGAGCCCACAAAATAATCTACCAGTCCACCCCAACAACTGCCCTGCCATCTCCTCTTTAGTTCAACCTAATACTAATAGCAGATCCCTCAGATCTTCCAACAAACTCCTACTAAAAGTATCCAGCTCCCACAACCAACATTGCGACTCCCTGTAGTCACACAAAATAGCCAAACTCTGTAACACCCTTCCAGACACAATAACAAAAAATCCAGTACATAACCAGTTCAAATCACTCCTAAAGGAACACCTAACCAGTCCCTGGCTGTGTTCTTGCCTCTCCCCAGGTTAATCTACTTCCCCACCTTTAGTTACCTTTCTCACCAGACTGGCTAACATCCCTTTTGTAAACTTTAACTTATATACTATCTACTGTTACTCTTGCACAGTCCTACTGAATGTATTATATTTGCTGCCACTGCATTGTTTCTGCAACAGTATTTTTACAGTTCTACTGATTGTATTATATTTACTACTACTTGTTTGTGTTCTGCTACTGTGGAGTCTTCCCCCTGAGTCTCCACTAGTAATAAGGACCTGGCTCTGTGCTGTTTCTAAATGCTGTAAATAATTCTGTTATACTAATGTTTTACTGTTATTATGTTTTTGTTTATTGTCATATTACTGTGGAGCTTTTCTCCCTGGGTCTCCACTGAAAACTGGCCTCTGGCCCAGTTGGACATACCTGGTCAACAAATGTAATAAATAAATAAATAAATAAAAATAAAAATTAAATTCACAACACTTTATATAAAATTGATAAAATTCACTCATTGGTTAAAACGAACTTCAAACAGCAAAATTCCATTGTTCAGCTGAAATGACTGTCGTGTGTAAAACTCACATTAAGTCACATTTCTTTAACATTTCTTTAACAAACTAGTAACCCCCCCAAAACACATTGAAAAATATACCATAATAAAAACTGAGTTGTATATGATTAACAGAGTGAGTTGTATATGATTAACAAAAAAAGAAGTTGTTATGTACTCACCATAACATTCCATGTTTGTTGTCCAGTATTTCGCCTTCAGTCTTGCTGGTTGGGTTCGGAGCCGAAACTCGGCTCTGACTCGGCCTTATACTAAAGCTCGAGAGCTTCTACTGGCTCGAGGCTGAGTCCTATCCCATGGTGCTTAGCGGCTGTGCCCCAGATATCATTTAAGAGAGAAAGGTTCCTATGATATATACAATATCCAAAAGGATAATATTTGAAAACATATTGTCATAGAATTAACAAGAAAGGGCAAGAAGGAAATCAGACCTTATTTGCCAATTTCTGAGAAATTTCCTCTAGATACCCCAGGAGGGGGATGGCTGGGAGGGACTCAAGACTGAAGGTGAGATACTGGACAACAAACATGGAACATTATGGTGAGTACATAACTTCTTTATGCTATGTTGTCCCATTTTACCTTGATTCTTGCTGGTTGGGACTGAGTCCCCAGCACCTTCTTCTTGGGTGGCTCAAGGGAATAAACTCTTCAGGACAGTGGAACCAAAGGATGCCCTGTTCCGGGAGGCTACATCTACTTTGTAATGAGTAATAAAGGTATATGGGTTAACCCATTTAGCAGCAGCACAAACTGAATCCAGTGGAAGTCTGGATTGAAAGGCAATGGAGGTAGATACTGCTCTAGTTGAATGCCCTTTTATTTTACCTGGTGTTTTTTTATTGTAGGAATCATAGACATATGTGATTGTCTCAGTAAGTAATCATCTTGTTTCTGTGGATCAATAAACATTATGGACTTTACTCCAGTGTGGCTGATCTTTGTTTTTGGACCTATTCTGTTCCTGAGTGGTGTTTGGCTTCAGTGTTTCTTTTGCATTTTTGTATCTAATTCTATATTTTGGTTTAGATTTGCTTGAGAACAAACTTTCGGCAGGAAGGAAGAATTTGTTCTGAGGGCAACTCTATCTTTGTGGAAGATCAAATAAGGTGGATGGATAGACAAGGCTTGCAACTCTGATACTGTCCTGGCTGAAGTAATTGCTGTCAGGAAGAGGGTTTTCCAAGATAAAAATTTAAATGAACAAGATGATGCTGGTTCGAAAGGAGGCAGGATCACAGATGATAATACTAGACTGAGGTCCCAAGGAGGAGGAGGAGATGCTCTGAAGGGAGATCTTAACAGAAAATTACCCTTGAGGAAGGCTTTGCATAGTCTATGGGACATTAGACTAGATCCCAATTCTCCCACATGATAATTAGAAATAGCAGCTAATTGAACTCGAATAGTGGCTGCCGCTGTGCCTTTTTTAAAGGTTTCTGTTAGAAATTCCAGAATTGCAGGTATAGATGCTGTAAAGGAATCTATATGTCTTTTGGTAGCCCAAGAAGAGAACCTCTTCCATTTGCTTGCATAGAGTTTCCTAGTCATCTTCTTGTGCAATGTGACTAGAATTTGACGAACTGCAGGGGACAATTCCAGAAGCCTGGCTAAGATTGGAAGTGGAGCAGCAAAGCTGTCAGCATGAGTGTGTGGAAGGCAGGATGGAGCATTCCTGACTGATGTGTCAGAAGATCCGGCACTGGGTCCAGGATCCATGGGTTCTCCTGAAGGTAGGGCCAAAGAAAAGGGAACCAAATCTGACGAGGCCAGTATGGTGCAATGAGAATTAACCTGCGACTCAACAACTTTGCTTTCTGGAGAAACTTTGGAATCAAGGGAAATGGGGGAAAGGCATAAAGAAGACCCAGGGGCTAATTGTGAACCAGTGCATCCCTCGGTGACTCTCCCAGGGGGGAGATTAGAGCAAAGTAGTTGCTGCATTTGGTATTGAAGGGTGTGGCAAAAAGGTCAGAGCAAGGCTGGCCCCATTTGTGAAAAATTTGATTCACAACTTCCTGATTCAGAGACCACTCATGAGGCATGAGAATCGCTCTGCTTAGCCTGTCTGCTGTAACGCTGGATTTCCCTGGTATATGCATTGCTGTCCCAAAGCATTGAGAAGATATCGCCCATTGCCACACTCTCTGGGCCTCTTGACATAAGGGGTAGGATCTGGTTCTCCCCTGTTTGTTGATGTACCATACCACTGACATATTGTCTGTCTGAATTGCAATAGTCCCCGTGGGAAGAGAGTCCAGAAATGCTTGCAATGCCAGAAGCACCACCCTCATCTCTAGGACACTGATATGCAAATGGTACACATGATCTTTCCATATCCCTTGGACCGTCTGTCCCAGATAATGCCCCCCCACCCTATGTGGGATGTGTCTGTGGTTACTGTAGTGACAGGTTGGGGAAGTACAGTCTGCCCATTGTTACTTTAGTGGACTGAACCCACCAATGTAGGTCCTTCTTGTAGGAGTGTGTTATGAGGATTTCGTGAGACATGGGTAACTCCTGTATGGACCACTGGGTGAAGAGTAGCCACTGCAATATTCTCATGTGAAGTCATGCCATGGGAAGTAGTGTTATCATCACTGCCATAGACCCTAGGACTGTTATCACAAATCTTGCCTGAACTTTGTTCTTGTTGAGTAAGATAATCACTTGACTGCGTAACGTCTGGATCCTTTCTTGAGGTATATTTGCCAACATGTCATTTGTATTCAGATCTGCACCAATAAATGTAATATACTGAGATGGCAACAAGGCAGATTTTTCTGCATTTATAGTAATGCCTATTTTTGAGAAGAGATGGATGGTGTAGTCTCTTGCTTTGATCAGTAGCTGCTTGGTGGTGGCAGTTAGGAGCCAGTCATCTAAGTATGGAAACACCTGGAATCCCTGACGTCTGAGATGAGCCGTGACTACTGCCATGCATTTGGTAAACACCCTGGGGGGCTGTGGTGAGTCCAAAGGTCAGAGCTCTGAACTGGTCATGACTGGCTCCCAGTCGGAAGCATAGAAATCTTCTTGCGTGCCTGTCCATCTTTATATGGTAGTACGCATCCTGAAGATCTAACGAGTACATCCAATTGTCTTTTCCCAGAAATGGGAGTACAGACTGCAGTGTTGCCATCTGGAACTTTGTCTTTTCACTGACTTGTTTAGTCTGCTAAGATCCAATATTGGTCTCCAGTCCCCTGTCTTTTTTGGAACTAAAAAGAACCTTGAGTAAATTCCGGATCCTAGTTGGTCTGCAGGGACTTCTTGAATGACTCTTTTTTTCTAGCAATGTTTGGATTTCTAGTGTTGCTTGATCATTTGACTGGGTGGAATGTCTGGGATAAACTTTAGCAGATGAGGTGGACATTGAAAAGGAATGTTGTATCCTCTGGATATAATGGACTGTACCCATTTGTCTTGAGTCAGATTTAGCCAGGCTTCCGGGTACAGTGATATTCTCCCCGACTGCCTCCAGAGCTGGACAGGCAGGCCTCCTTTCAGGAGTGCTGGAAGCACCTACCAGAGAATGCATCTCTGTTGCCGTGGTTTTGTGGACCCCTACTGCTGCATGGCGGCATCTTCCATTATTTCCTCCTCCATCCCTGGGGGAAGGATCACCACGAGTGTCAGGTAAGGCTCCTTTGGACTTACAGAACCACATTTTTCCGCTCTTTTGACCTTTAGGATAAGATCTGGTAGTGGCGGAAAAACAGACTCCAATGGCAGTCAGAGTCTTACCATCTTGTTGGCTCCTGGTAAGAGTTTCTTTCACTTTCATCCTGAATAATGACGAGCCATCAAAGGGAGTGTCAACAAAGGAAGAATGGAAGGGTTCAGCAAACTCACAAAAGTGCATCTAGGAATGTCTATGAACAGCTCTTCCTGTGCCTGCTGCCCTACTCTCTCAATTGGCTGCATAAGATATGAGGCACATGGAAGAGTTAGATATGGAGGTCAAGGTTGCAAGCTGGGAAATAACCTTATGAGATAAATCCTGGGCTGTAGCACCTTGTAGGGTATCTCCTAGCTCTTTTAGTAGATCCCTCTGAAGTCGCGTGAAATGCAGCAAATAATTCAGTGACCATAAGGTAAAGGCCACTGAGGAGAACATATGCTTCCTGTATCTGTCCATTGTATGAGAATCCTTGTCTGGTTGATGAACAGATACAGAAGTTTCAGCTAACTCCTTTTTTGTGGCCACTGCCACCACCATCACATCTACAGGAACCCCTTTTGTTAAGTACTGCCTATCTTCCAGGGCCTTGATGAACTTATTAGGCCTCCACAGAACGGGGTCCACTGAGTCCATAGAGTCTCACACCTTTTGACTCACCAAACTCAGGAGTGGGTTGAAAGGTAGAGACACCCAAGAGGTGGAGAGGTGAGAGCCAAATGCCTCCAGGTGTACCGACTCATCTTTAGAAGGGGAAAGGGACTTCCAGCCTCCCCCTCTGTTTAAGGATCACCAGGATGTCTGAAAAAGAAACATCCTCAGAGGGTGACCGTGGGGACCCTTCTAAATCCTCTAAGTCAGTATCGGAGGTGACAGACTCAGGGGTTTTCTATGTGCTCCCTCTTACACTGTCTCTTCTGAGGGACCTCCTCTGGGGGATGCTCTGGAGAGGTATCAGAAGAGGAGGATCCACCCATTGTGGCTTTGTGGGGCACTGGCTCTCTACTCTGAGGGTGATGGAGGGGTAATGATGAGGTGGACACCGGTCCCTTAGGGGGAAGAGAGGCTGGAGCTGAAGGTGGAGCAGACTCAGCTGAGAGCACACTCCGCATCACCTCGAAGGTACAGCGGTCCTGGGTCGAAAGATACTCCGGCCCCTAGAGGCTAGGAGATTTCCATGGCACCAAGAAGGGTGGCTCTGAGGCAGATGTGGGAGCCAAACTCACCTGAGCCGAGGCGCTGAGTGGGAGAGCCGGTTCCGACTCGACTCCCCCCCCCCCCCGGAGCTGACCAGGGAGTGTCAGCCCCCAGGTCCCTCAATGGATGAAAGCATAAAGGAAACCAGAGCAGATGTTGGAGCTGAAATATCAGTAGTGATTACTGGCTCCAGTGGTTCCAGCACAACGACTTCCATACTCTCTGACTCCAAACTCGTCCGAGTTGGAGGAGGAATCGGCATAGTTGGTGCAGTTGTCGGCTCCAAGATCTGATGGGCTAAGCTCGAGAGAATTTCTGCTAGGGCCTGGGTCCGAAGCAACCTCTTCACTACCTACTCCATGTCATCATCCAATAGCCTGGAGGACCTAGAGGAATGACTGGAAGACTTGTGGCTACCTGCCTCCAACTTTGTTAAAGGAGATACCGGCACCGAGCGAACAGGCTCCAAGGGCGGTGACTGGTTCCTTTTCCAGTTCCGCAATGGTTCCGATTAAACAGATGGAACCGAGGGAGAACCATGTTTCTTGGGCCCGACAACTTTCAAAGCCAAAGAAATATCAAGTTTGGTGCTGCTTGTCGGCTCAGACACTAGAGCTGATGAAGCAGTCTTTTTGGTCGTGTCCGATTTCTTAGTCTGATTTCCTTCATCCACTTTTAATGAGCCCCTCAATATAAGCTTATTCTTCCTCTCCTGCAAGACCCTAGCACTAAAGCTATGGCAGATGGAGCAGGAATCTTCAAAATGGAGTGGTCCCAGACAGTACACACAACTAGTGTGTCCATCAGCAATGGACATTTTTTCAGTGCAGGAATCACACTTTTTGAATCCTGACTTATGTTCTTTTGCTGGTTCATTAGACATGATAGCTATAGGGAAAAAAGCACTCAATAAACGATAGAAAAAAAGTTATATCTTTTATAAAAGGAGAAATATAGCAAAACAAAAAACAGGTGTCTAAATATTTTTTTTTATATATATAAGAAGAGGAGGAAAGGGAGGAGGAGGTCTCTAAGTTAAACGACTATCTCCTCCACCGGAGGAGATGCCTCTAACTTAAACGGTGAGACTCCTAAAAAGGGGAAAAAGGAAGAAAAAAGGACAAGAATCCTCTAACTTAAATGGATTCTTGAGTAGATAACAAGGCCCAAAGAAAAAGACAGCCGCAAAGGTAAAAATATAAGGTTTAGAGGGCCAAAAATAGCACAAGGCTATTATGATAGAACTAGTAAGTAAAACAAATAATTATTAGAAAGTAACTATTAGAAAATTGTAAAATATTAAATTTTACAAGCCTGAGCCAGTGAAGACAATCCCGAAGCTTAAAGCAGTAAATGAGATCTGGGGAACAGCCACTAAGCACCATGGGATAGGACTCAGCCTCGAGCCACTAGAAGCTCTTGAGCTTTAGTATAAGGCCGTGTCAGAGCCAAGTTTCGGCTCCGAATCCAACCAGCAAGAATGAAGGCGAGATGGGACAACATAACATAAAATCTTTTTCAGGTAAGATTATAAATTAATACATCTCATTTATATACCAAAGTTCTCAGCATTAGGGCAGACAAAACTGAGACATGGTCATTCAACCCCGGACTGGCACATTCATCCAAATTAAGTTGCCATACTAATTCTCTATGCTCTAACTTTGTTTCTCAGTCTTCCCCTCTTTCAAAAGTTTGACTTGTTCAATAACCTAAAATTTATAGTTAGCACCATTACATACAACAGTATGTCTGAATAATGCATTTGTTTCCTTTTTCTTACTGATGTTATACACATGCTCTTACATTCGTTTGAATTTGTTTTAAACAACGTTAGGTTTTCCAAATATAGAATGCATAACATGCGGTACAATAAGCCATGTATATCACACCTTTAGAATGACAATTGCAATAGCTATCAGTGGGAACAAATCTATTTATGCTTGGCAAATATAACTCTGCTACATTTGCCACCATAAAACACTGAGGGCAACTTCCTCACTTAAAAGTCCCTTTCTTACATCATGTTCCAATACAGTTGGGGTGCCCCATGTTCTCAAACATATTTTTAGATTATCACCTGCAAAAGATATTTTTTTTGTTAATCATATACAACTCAGTTTGTTAATCATATACAACTCAAGCTTTTATTATGGTATATTTGTCAATGTGTTTTTTGTAGGATAAAGTTACCAGTTTGTTAAAGAAATGTTAAAGAAATGTGACTTAATGTTGTGAGTTTTACACATGACAGTCATTTTAGCTGATCAATGGAATTTTGCTGTTTGAAGTTCATTTTAACCAATGACTGAATTTTATCAATTATATAAAGTGCTGTGAATTTAATTACTTTTATTCTGATGAAGTGTCCTGGAGTGAAACGAAAATGCTCACTCTGTTTTATTAAACTCTTTTTCTTCAAGCCCTGGCGTGGTTTGTGATATCTGATAAAGGGGTGCGATCCTTTATTGGATTCTAGTTCTGCCATGCTGAGTGCAGTTTATTTTATTGTGTTTGTGATTTTGCTCAGTTTTTACCGGGTTGCTAGTAAGTCTTGAGGGACACTGGTACTGTTTAGCCAAAAGGTCCCCCAGGAATCCTTTATTTCTGTTGATCTCCACAACTTCTGCATTGACATCTGTTAAAGGGGCAGCCTCTGCCATGGTCACCTTTGTATGAGGTAGAATCAAAGGACTAATGCTAAGATTTTTTGAACCATAAGGATTTAGCCCCCCCCTACTGATTGCTGTTATAAGATCCACACACCAAATCTCACTCAGTGAACTCACAAATAGTACACTTTAAAAGTAAAAAATTATCACGGACAAAAAGTAATCACTAAGTCTAAGGTTCTTTACTAACAAACTATGACTAGACTAAGCACTGAGTGATGATGTTCAGCATTATTCCCACTGTCATCTCTTATTGTTTCTTAGACTTTGGTGAGTGTATGGCTTTTGCAGAGAGTCTAAAGCTTATTCTGTTAAAACTCTTTGGAAGTGGCTCGTATATGTGACATAATTTAACACTTTCAGGGCAAAGTTGTCTGAGGCATTGCATACTTCCCCATTCTATTTGTCATCTGTGACTTCTTGTTGGGTGGATGGACAGAACCTGTATAGTCTGACAGCTCTTGCTTGGTGGCTACTGCTATTATTAAGAACTCCACCAGCAGTCCCTTAGACCAGTACTGTCTACCCTTAAGGAGATGATGAAACTTACTAGACTTTCTCAGGATAGCTTCAGAGGAATCAGATACCTGCCATGCCCTCATGGTGGCCAAATATATTAGATGGTTAGGATGAGAGACTACCAAGGAAGTAGAGGGCAAAGAGATATACACCTCAAATAACACTTCTAACCCTGAGGGGGTGAGTCAATAGACCAAGGTCTCTTTTGTCTCATCAATTCTTGGATGTTGCCAAATGTGGCATCTTCTGGAAGGGACTGGGGGAACTCTCATTCAAGTTGGTGTCAGACATGAGAGACTTCATAGGGGAGCCTATATGCTGTATCTTACATGTCTTTGTTCTAGGAGAATGGAGGTGGGGATCTGGCTCCTCAGAGGATAGATACATACAAAAAACAAGAGCCAGCAATAGTGACTAAAATAATTGTATTCAAAGATACATACAGCAAAAAAACAAACCGGTTTCGGCTGGAAAAACAACACAGCCATCCTCAGAGTGTAGATTCAATTCAAAAAAACATGCTGTTTAAATAATAAAGAGACATTACCCATTGGTTGAATACTCATAAATATTCATTTAGTCCAGGGGAAAACAAACCCCCAAGCTTTATAATCCACTTTTTTTCTTTGCTATTCAATATATTATTCCACCCAGTTTTGTTTGTACGGTTTCCATATACTATATCAATGATAGTGAACATGAATTGAGCAGTTGGATGCATTAACTGATGTTTATATAAGGCATTTGTCAATTTTTTGTGTTTAATGTTACTCATATGTTCAGAGATACGTGATCTGATGGGACGAGACGTCTGCCCTACATAGAATGCTCCACAGTTGCATGTAGCCAGGTAAACAACCCAATCGCTACTACAATTAGCGAAGAAGCTTATGTCAAAAACCCGGGAGCAATTTCTGCTAGAAAAAACTTTGGATGTGCTAATATATTTACAATTGGAACAATGACCACATGGAAAGCATCCCTGTAAAGTCTTCCCTGATATGGTCGTCTGTTTTGATACAAAATTTTTATTGTCACTGTGTTTATAGTGATTGAAATAAGATTTAAGATTTTTACCATTTCTGTATGAAAAAGTGCATCTGTCTGGAATAATATTGGCAACCATTTGGTCAGATTGTAAAATATTCCAGTGTGTCTGCGGACACTCTTTAAAAGACAATTGGTATTCCGAGCATAAGTGGTGGTGAATCTTAGTATTTGCGATGTTGTACCTGTGTGATCCCTATATTGAAGTAGATCAGATCTCTGCATGCCATTCACCTGATGTTTGGCAACCGATATGTTGCCAACTTTATAGCCCCTTTGTTTGAACCTGTTTGTTAAGTCACATTGATTGAGACAAAATGTAGACTGTTTCGAACAAATGCGCTTGGCTCTAATAAACTGAGATTTGGGAATATTCTTTGTTATGTGTGGAGGATGGTAGCTGGAAGCATGTAATAGGGAGTTGTACTGTGGGAACTTTCTATACATCTCTGTTTCCAAGGTGCCGTCAGGGAGCTTATGTAAAAGGACATCCAAAAATGTTATGTTATTGATATCATGATGTTCCGTAAAGACTAACCCCCATTCATTGTTATTAAGATAGGAAACAAATTCTGTAAGCCCAGATTCAGTACCTCTCCAAACCAGCCATACGTCATCTAAGTAACGTCTCCATATATCCATATCAGATAGATATATATTTCTGATGGAATCATAAATGATCTGTGTTTCGACATAGGCCATAAAGAGGTCAGCATATATTGGGGCAAATGATGCCCCCATAGCGGTCCCTTTAGTCTGCCAGAAACACAGATCCTTGTAATAGAAGACGTTACATGTGAGCACATACCTAGCCATATCAACCAAAAAATAATTAAATTTGGGACTATACAACTTTGTGGTGTCCAACCAATAGGCCAAAGCTTTTAATCCTGCCTGGTGTGGTATGTTTGTGTATAGTGCACTGACGTCAAGTGTGCATAGAAGTCAATCAGCTTCAAGTTGTGTATCTGATATTATTTGTAGAAAATTGGTTGTGTCTTGTAACCTAGAGCAAATAGATGGTAACTTTTAGTTATGTACTTACCATAACTTTAGATGTTTGGGATCCATCTCGCCTACATTCTGTACTGATTGGCTCGGAGCCGATCCCTTGGCTCAGACTCGGCACGCTATGCTATAGAGCGAGGCCTCTTATTGGCTGAGCTATTTCTTATCCCAGGATGCACCACCACTAATTCCCCAGATCTTGTTTGTCTGCATTCATGCACACATGCACAACTTGTTTATATAACATTGTTAGATGTTTCAAGATGAAACTACAGAATTCGGACCTTCTGATATCCTCTGATCTCCAAGGAAGGGGGAAGGAGGGTGGGTTATTGGGAATGTAGGCGAGATGGATCCCAAACATCTAAAGTTATGGTAAGTACATAACTAAAAGATGTTATGTGATCCTATCTCGCCTACATTCTGTACTGATGGGACAGCGTCCCTAGCACCTAAATCCTGGGTGGCTCATTGGAAAACACTCCTGAGCACTGTGGAACCAAATGAAGCTCGTCCTCTAGATGCCACATCCAATTTGTAGTGGGAAATGAAAGTGTGCGGGGAAGACCATGTAGCCGCAGCACAAATGTCACTAATGGCAAGCTTAGAATGAAATGTTATCGAAGTAGCCATAGTCCTTGTAGAATGAGCTTTGACAGAGGTGGTAAGCTCTTTGTTAGAATAAGAATAAGCTTGAGTAATACAGTCCCTGATCCATTTGGCAATAGTGACCTTTGTGACAGCTTTTCCCAATTTATTGTCTGCAAAGGATACAAACAACTGATCTGTTTTCCTTGTTTGTTTGGTCCTATCTAAATAAAAACGCAACTGCCTGTGGACATCTAATGTGTGGAATATGAATTCCACTTTGTTAGAATATTTCGGAAAGAAGACTGTAAGTTCTAATGATTGTTGTAGGCAGAAACTGGAACAAACTTTAGGGACAAAGGAAGGATTTGGCCTGAAAGATACTCTGTCTTTGTGAAAAACCAAGTACGGAGGTTTTACAGACAAAGCTTGAAGCTCTGAAACTCTTCTGGCAGAAGTAATCGCCACCAGAAAAGCAGTCTTCCACGATAGAAATTTTAGATCACATGTAGCTGCTGGTTCGAAGGGGAAGGAAGTTAAGGCGCGTAACACCACATCGAGATTCCATGGAGGAGCAGGATGAGAAACTGGAGGTCTTAAAAGTGCAGCACCTTTCAAGAAGGTCTTACACAATCTGTTGCTCATTAAAGGTGGGTTTATAGATTCGTGAAAATTGGAAATCGCTGCCAATTGAACCTTGATGGTAGAGACTGAAGAGCCTTGATTGAAAAGAGAAGTTAAAAATTTTAGTACTTCTGATACGGGAATAGTGATGGGATCCAGGCCCCGGAGTTGAGCCCAAATAGCAAATCTTTTCCATTTGCTAGAATACAATTTCTTTGTAGCAGACTTGTGGGCCAAAGATAAGATGTGTACAACTTCTGGATCCAATGTATGACTCCTGACTATAGTTGGAAGAGGAGGAGCCAAGCCGTCAATTTTAAGGTGTGTAGGGACTGGAGGAATAGTCCCGACTGATGAACCAAAAGGTCTGGGATCTGATCCAGGAACCATGGACCTTCCAGAGCATATTTCCGAAGATAGGGAAACCATACTTGACGAGGCCAGTAAGGAGCAACTAAGATCATTTTGCTCCCCAAGAGAGATGCCTTTTGGATCACCCTGGGAAGGAGAGGAACTGGGGGGAAGGCATAAAGCAAGCCGGTGGGCCAAGGATGGGCTAGTGCGTCCATGGGGCTCTTCCCCGGAGCCGGGGTTAGGGAGAAGAATTTTTTGCACTTCGCATTCAGTGGAGTCACGAAGAGGTCGCAACACGGAACTCCCCATTTGCTGAATATCTGATTTGCAACTGTCATGTTCAGAGACCATTCATGAGGAGAGAAGATGGTTCTGCTCAGTCTGTCGGCTATCACATTGGACTTGCCCGGGATATGAGTAGCCACTAGAAAGGGGTTGGTCGACTCTGCCCATTCCCAGACTCTCATGGCCTCTCTGCAAAGAGGATAGGATCTGGTCCCTCCCTGTTTGTTCAGGTACCAGACAACTGACATGTTGTCTGAGTGAACGGCAATTACGCCCTGAGGGAGGTAATCGTGAAGGGCTTGAAGGGACAGAAGCACCGCCCTCATTTCTAGGATGTTGATATGAAGTAGGGTCTCTTCTGGGTGCCATTTGCCTTGGACTGACCTGCCCAGGGAATGCCCCCCCCACCCCATCTGGGAGGCATCCGTGGTCAAAGTGGCCGTAGGAGGAGGTGGAACAAAGGGTCGTCCCTGATCCAAATTGGAGGGCACTAGCCACCAGCGAAGGTCCCTTTTGCAGGTTTCCGTGATCCATATGAGGTGACTGAGAGGGAGTTCCTGAAAGGACCACTGAGCTGAAAGAAGCCACTGGAGAATTCCCATGTGCAACCTTGCCAGGGGGACTAGAAGAACCGTGGTGGACATGGATCCCAATAGCTGCAGGACCATTCTGGCTGGGGCTTTGGATCTGGGAAGTAAGGCTCAAACTTGAGCCTGTATGGTTTGTATTCTGTCTGTAGGTAGATAGACCCGCATTCGGTTTGAGTCTATCTCTACCCCTATGAATCTTATGCGTTGAGATGGCAGCAACACAGACTTTGGCCAATTGAAGGTGATTCCAAGGGAATTGCCCAGTGATATAGTGGCTTGTAGGCTCTGCAATAGTAGATGCTTGGAGGTGGCAGTTAGGAGCCAGTCGTCTAGATACAGAAACACCTGGAATCCTAGACTTCTCAGGTGAGCAGTCACGACCGCCAAACATTTGGTGAACACCCTGGGGGCTGTGGTGAGCCCAAAGTGCAGCGCCCTTCAAGGAACTGAAAATGACTGCCTCCTATGCTGAAGCGCAGATGTCTCCTGGATGCTTGATGTACCATGATATGGTAATAAGCGTCCTTGAGATCTATGGAGCACATCCAAACACCTTTCTCCAGCAATGGGAGAATGGTTTGTAGGGTGACCATTCGAAACTTGGACTTTTTGACTAAACGGTTTAGAATGCTGAGATCCAAAATGGGTCTCAAGTCCCCGGTCTTTTTTGGCACCAAAAAGAATCTTGAGTAAGTCCCTAATCCGATCTGGTCTGCGGGGACCGGTTGGATGACTCCTTTTTGCAGCAGCTTTGAAACTTCTGAGGCTGCAGTTTCCCGTTGACTGGGTGGCGGGTCTGGGATTTTTTTGAACTGAGGTGGAGAGTGAGAGAAAGGGATGGTGTAACTTCCGGTGATAATTCAAAGCACCCATCGGTCCTGAGTGATACCTTCCCAGGCTTTTAGGTGCCTCAAAAAACGACCCCCGACTGGCTCCGGAGCTGCACAGTCGGGCAATCCCTCAGGGACTGTGAAAGGCTGAAGAGCCATGAAAGGACTCGCGGTCTCCAGTGTTGCGAGGGCCTCTGCCGCCTCTGGGACGGCGTCTTCCAGAAGAATTTCCCCCTCCCCTGCCTCTGGAAGGGGGATCATCCTGCTGAGAGGGGTAAGGCTTCTGAGATCTACAGAACCACATTTTCCCTCCTCTTTTAGCCTTGGGATAAGGCCGAAAGGGAGTGGAAAATCGTGCCCCTACAGCAGTCAGAGTCTTACCCTCCTGTTTGCAGCGGGTCAGTGTGTCCTTTACCTTGGGTCCAAACAGGGAGGACCCATCAAAGGGGGCATCGGCAAAGGAAGACTTAAAGGCCTCCGCGAAATGACACAGGAGGAGCCAGGCTTGTCTCCGTAGAGCAATGCCTGTACCCGCCGCTCTACTCGCCCCTTCGGCCGCATACAAAATGAGCCTCATGGACGAGTTTGAAATGGATGACAGTGTAGCCAGCTGAGAGCCAACCGTCTGGGCCAGCTCCTCAGGCAGGTTACCCAAGAGGGTATCGGAAAGTTCTTTAATCAGATCCCTCTGAAATCTGGTAAAGTGCGTAAGGTAGTTCAAGGACCTTAATGTAAAGGCCGCTGAACTTAGGGTGCACTTTCCGTACCGATCCATGCTCCTAGACTCCTTATTAGGAGGATGGACGGACGTCGAAGCCTCTGCTACATCTTGCTGGGTAGCAGATGCCACTACCAAAGCATCTACAGCCACACCTTTAGTTAGGAACTCTTTTTCAGGGGGTGCCGAGAGGAACTTATTAGGATGAGCAGGCACCGGTTCCACAGAGTCTGGGTGTTCCCACGCCCTTCGACAGATCAAATCCAAGAGCTCGTCGAAGGGCGGAGACACCCAGGAGGCGGAGGGCTGAGCCCCGAAGGCCTTAAGGAACACCGACTCATCAACAGAAGGGGGTTTGGACTGCCAGCCGCCTCGTTGTTTAAGGGCTTCCAGGATGTCTGCAAAGGAGACATCATCCGAGGACGACTTAGGGGACCCTTTTGCATCATCGAGATCAGTGTCTGATGTAAGAGACTCATCAGGGGAGTCAACGTGCTTCCTCTTGCACGATCTTTTCCTGGGGGTTCTTCCGTAGAAGCTTCAGAAGGACCTCCAGGAGGGGGGGAAACCCCAGTGGGGGTAACCTCAGGCCCCGGGGCTCCGCTGTCTAAGGACAGGGGGACTGCCAAAGACCCAGTCTCGGTATGCAGGGAAGTAGCTGGGGAGACCGTGGAGGTAGCCAAAGATGATTTGGCTAACGCACTCCTCATAGCCCTGAAGGCGGGACCACCAGAATCCTGGGAGGGTCCCACCTCCGTGGCCACGACGGTAGACGGCACTCCCACAGCTGACGCACCGAGAGGAAGACTTGGGACCGAAAACATCAGTCCCGAAGCATCCCCCCGGGGCTGACGGAAGAAGTCCGCGTACCGAACTCCGACTCAAGAGCCGGAGTTGGAGTAAGGGTCGGGCCCGACCCTAAAACCTCCACCGGTTCCACCAGCACCGGCTCCAATGGTGCCGAGGCTGTTGGAGGAGGAACCGTAGCAGCAAGGTGGACCATCGGCTCCGAAGCCGAATGGGCTGGAGCCGAAACTAACTTTGGAACACCGGAGACTGGAAGAGTCTTAGGAGCACCCTGTCGATGTCCGAATCAGACATCTTGGAGGATCTGGACGATACCGATCGGGTCCGAACCGATTACTCCATCGGCTCCATAGGACTAGGGGACCGGTTCCGAATGGATTCTATAATTATCAGTTCCTAGGGAGATCTCAAGGCAATTTCCCTCGGTGCCGATGAGGACTTCGGCACCGAAGGGGAAGAGTCTGAGCCGGCAACCTTCATCGGCTCCAATATCAGTGGAGCCGATGAAGGTGGCCCACCTCTCGATGCCCCAGTCCTCGGCTCCAAAACCAGAAGGGTCGAGACTGGAGGCATCAAGGCAGACCGTTCCGCCCTCGGCTCCGAAGTCCGTGGAGCCGATGGAGAAGCCTGCCTAGGTTTTTTGGCAGTCGGTTCCGACAGACTGGTCGGAGCCGACGCTTTTTTCTTTTTTGAAGGAGAGGAAGATGAAGATAAAGCCTCTTCGAAGGATGGCTTTATCAAACCTTTTAGGATTAATTTGTTCTTCCTCTCCTGGAGGACTCTTGATGAAAAGGCATGACACACGCTACATGACTCTTGTAGGTGCTTGGCGCCTAAGCAATAAACACACGAGGAGTGGTCGTCCGTTATGGACATCTTATAACCACACCTCGCGCACTTTTTAAACCCGGAGGGTCTATGCTCTTTGGACATGTCTAAAGATAGAAAATACACAAAAAACTAGCAGTTTAAAGTTCAAAGAAATATAAAGTTTTTTTTTTTATTATTTTTTTTTATATACCACAATACAGTTAACCAAACAGAGAAAGGGAGGGTCAAGACCCTCTAACTTAAACGGGTACTTGACCCACAAAACAAACGCTAGATAGCAAATAGCAAAAGGGGAAGGCCCCTCTAACTAAAACGGGAAACCTTCCCTTGACGAAAAACACAAATTCCTCAACAAAAATATCCAATACACACTCGTATCACAACAATAGCTGTTAAAACAGCTTTTGGGTTCAAAACAAGCAAATTCCTGACAGGAAAAGCCTAAATAAAGTAGTACTTAGCCCAGCCAAGTTGAGACCACGTCTTAGCTTGTAAGCGGCAGACGAGATCTGGGGAATTAGTGGTGGTGCATCCTGGGATAAGAAATAGCTCAGCCAATAAGAGGCCTCACTCTATAGCATAGCGTGCCGAGTCGGAGCCGAGGGATCGGCTCCGAGCCCATCAGTACAGAATGTAGGCGAGATAGGATCACATAACATCAAAGGTTTCAGGTATTTGGTCAAAAATATTGACAAAGGCTCAGTAACATAGCCTTTGCCAGATACTATAGGTCTACCCGGAGGATGAGTAGCATTCTTGTGAATTTTGGGTAAGAAGTAGATATATTGGGCATTTGAATCATTAATAGTTAGTTGATGCAATGTATCATTTGTAATAATAGCCCGATTTTTGGCATCCACAAGAAAGCATTTTATACATTTAATAAGTCTAGATGTAGGATCAACAGACATATAAGAATAGTATCTGGTATCAAAAAGCTGTCTACGAGCCTCATTATCATAATCCGTCCAGTTCTGTATAACAACAGCACCTCCCTTGTCTGCTGTGGTGATTACAATATTTTTATTCTTTTGTAGTTCCAAAATAGCCTGTTTCTCAGTAGATGTAATATTATTGTGTTTAAAGGCAACATCAGAACTGAAGAAATGTAGGTCTTTGAGAACGCTATTTTGGAACTGGTGAACTGTAGCATGCATGGGTGGAGAGAAACTGGATTTGTGGTATGTGAATTTATCACTATCAAGGTTACAATCAGAGTCACCAAAAAATAATCTGAGATTCAATAGTCTACAAAAATTCATTAAATCTTGAGCAAGTACGTCTTCAGATATCATGAAACCAGGTATAAAACTGAGGCCTTTATTTAAGACAGAAATTTGTGTAGGAGATAAATCAACATTTGACAGATTTAACACATTGTTGTTAATTTCACCATTCAGTTTTTCAAAGCCATTTCCAATAACCCTTGAATATTTTGAACCTTTCCTATGTTTGCGCCCCCCACGTCTACATTTAATCCTAAAGGGACAATCCCAGGTGTTCTTTTGGGAGAAGGAGACCCTGATGCTGCCAGGGATTCGTTGTCAGTGCCAGACGATGTGTCCTCAAGTGATGAGGTTGTGTCAGTATAATGTTTGCGCAAAATAGACCTAGGTCTCTTCCTTTTCATAGTGGAGGCAGGAGGATTATTAAACCTCACATGCTTAGTCTGATATGTAAAAGGGTTCCCACGAGAATAGTCCTCCTGGTCCCTGGCAAATTTTTTCATTTTCCTTGACCTCAACTCAGCATCATATTTTTTGAGATCCAAAGCTACTTTATTTAACCTACCTCAAATGAGGGTTCATGTTCAAAAGATTTTAATTTGTCTGCTAAAGCAGTGATCTCTGTCAGCCCCCTATCAATTGCACGATTGTGGAATTTATACAGTTCCACAACAAAGGCCATAGTGGCTTCTTGTTGTATTTTTAACCATTCTTTGGTCAACTCATCATCCATGCTATTAGCATGGGGGATCGTACGTATACGTAACCCCCTAGAGGTAATATTTGCGGCCTGATACGCCTTAAAAAGTTTGCTGTGCCACACATTTGCTCGCAGTAATCTAAGCTGCTTATTTAAATCATCAATTAAATTTTGACATGATACCTCTGGGCTTATTGTATCTATAGGCTCAGTACTCCCATTATTGAAAGAAGTCAAACCAAAGACCCCAAGGTCTTCTCTATCTGCAACCAAACCAGAAATGAGATTAGATAAATCCATTCTTACAACCACAATTGGTGATGGTGATGCCAAAAAAATTTATTGAAAGCTGTCAATAATGGTTACCAATAAACAGAACCACGGCAGCCAAAAGGTATTTTTTGAAAAGCTGTCAATAATGGTTACCCATAGACAGAACCAAGACAGCTAAAAAGCATAATGGACAATAACAGCAAACAACTCCCCACTTGGTAAATGAGGAAAGCTGCATCCAAGCCTACAAGAGCAATAACATTAGTCTCATCAAGGATGCTTAACATGAAAAAAATATCAATTATAACCTAATAAGAAAATATATATATTCTTATATATTCAGAGGGCTGGACAAGAGATCCAAACAAGGACAGACAAAAACTTTATGTATAAATATGAATTACTGATTCAAAGTCTGGAAAATTATAAGTGAATCACAAAAAATAGCTGTATATAAGACCAAATAATCCAAGGATCAGGAGGAAAAAAAAAAAAAAAAAAAAACCCAGTCCTAATACCAAATCACCAAATGGACTAAATATTGTTGCTAATATCCATAGAAGTACAGAAAACAATTTTAATACAATCCAAAATCTAAATATCCCATGACCATATGTATAAAGTCAAGATACCTTTATGTGAATAATATGAAATATATCAAAACAGAGCAGAAAAATATTTAGTCATAATAGAATGCCTAAACAGTCTGCAAAAATGCACCAAACAGACTGAATTTCCAAAAGGTGTAGATGGTAATTGGAAATAAGCACATATACACTCATCAGAAAGAATTTAAATCCTGAAAGAGGACATTATTTATACATGTCACCTATAGGCAGCAAATGCCTGATTATAACAAATAATGTGAGGTCGCCAAAATAGAGAGGTCAGGACAAATATGTCCACATAACAATGATAATATAGAGTATTAATAATGTATAATCCAAGAGTTGAATGGTATGGCACTCAATACAGATTACATATATGCCAAAAGTTGCTCATAAGTGTCTGGGCCAATAATAAAGAGCACGAACATAACTGAATAATCCGTAGTGATATGGTATACAAAAACTGTAATGATGTAGTTTAAAACAAAACCCAACTCGTAGCCCCTTAATACAGATCACATATATACCAGTAATAATTTCTAAGTATATGGGCCAAAAAGTATACAAAAACTGTATTGATGTAGTTTAGAACCAAACCCGGCTCGAAGGCAAAATGGTATAATATATTGTAAAAGGACTCACAGACCAAGTGTGTTCATTCTGGTTTCATAGTATAGACATAAAAAATAAAAAAATTACTGAATAGTCCTTATTAATCTATACTTATTAAATGTCACCAACTGTAGTTGTATAGTTCAAAATCAGACTCCACCAAGGCCCGAAGATGTATATGTGGTATCGTTGTCTTAGTAGAGTCAAATTGGTATCAAAAAAGTTAAATAAAGTAATCACATAGTCCACGAACAACTTCCCTTAGAGCCCAAAAGATGTATCCCATGATATCGCTCCTTTACCAGGCTGACAGTCCATGAGATTATTATGATCCAAAAGGACATAAAAAGGGCATGTTAGAAATGGATAAAGACCAAATGTCAAGGTTCCTCAGAGTGGCGTCGCATTAAAGCACAAAAAAATGAATTAGGATGCCAAATAAAGTTAAATGTGTGACCGCATACTCCTTCACAAAATGGCGACATAAAAATGAAAAGCGAATTGCTTATTAGAAGTGATGAAAACAGTCAGATAGACCATATACTGCAATCGCGTAATAAAGCACACACATCCACTTAGGGCAAAAATTGCTGAATTGAACAAACTGTCAGTTGAACAAATAAGTCCATACCCACTCCAGACATAGTCGGATCAACAGTACTAATGATATAGTAACTCGACAAGCCCAATCCTCCAGGAAGAAATGGTGGCGTTGCAGAAACACCCTACTATCCAAAAATATAAAAAAGCGTACACTATAGCGAACTGGGGGATAAATATTGGTGCTTCCAGTAGGCAAAGAATGAAAAGAGTCCACCAATGGAATAAAACGAAAATCAAAAATAGCTGCTGCAACGAATCCCTGTAGCAGCATCGAAGTCACAGGCCCCAGCAGGAAGTGAGAAGCAAAGTATCAATAATCAAAGTCCCCCTGCACGAGAGCAGATGCAAGGGTCACAATACTAGATTCATACAAAAAACAAGAGCCAGCAATAGTGACTAAAATAATTGTATTTAAAGATACATACAGCAAAAAAACAAACCAGTTTCAGCTGGAAAAACAACACAGCCTTCCTCAGTGTGTAGATTCAATTAAAAAAAACATGCTGTTTAAATAATAAAGAGACATTACCCATTGGTTGAATACTCATAAATATTCATTTAGTCCAGGGGAAAACAAACCCCCAAGCTTTATAATCCACTTTTTTTCTTTGCTATTCAATATATTATTCCACCCAGTTTTGTTTGTATGGTTTCCATATACTATATCAATGATAGTGAACATGAATTGAGCAGTTGGATGCATTAACTGATGTTTATATAAGGCATTTGTCAATTTTTTGTGTTTAATGTTACTCATATGTTCAGAGATACGTGATCTGATGGGACGAGATGTCTGCCCTACATAGAATGCTCCACAGTTGCATGTAGCCAGGTAAACAACCCAATCGCTACTACAATTAGCGAAGAAGCTTATGTCAAAAACCCGGGAGCAATTTCTGCTAGAAAAAACTTTGGATGTGCTAATATATTTACAACTGGAACAATGACCACATGGAAAGCATCCCTGTAAAGTCTTCCCTGATATGGTCGTCTGTTTTGATACAAAATTTTTATTGTCACTGTGTTTATAGTGATTGAAATAAGATTTAAGATTTTACCATTTCTGTATGAAAAAGTGCACCTGTCTGGAATAATATTGGCAACCATTTGGTCAGATTGTAAAATATTCCAGTGACTGCGGACACTCTCTAAAAGACAATTGGTATTCAACATAAGTGGTGGTGAATCTTAGTATTTGATGTTGTACCTGTGTGATCCCTATATTGAAGTAGATCAGATCTCTGCATGCCATTCACCTGATGTTTGGCAACCGATATGTTGCCAACTTTATAGCCCCTTTGTTTGAACCTGTTTGTTAAGTCACATTGATTGAGACAAAATGTAGACTGTTTTGAACAAATGCGCTTGGCTCTAATAAACTGAGATTTGGGAATATTCTTTGTTATGTGTGGAGGATGGTAGCTGGAAGCATGTAATAGGGAGTTGTACTGTGGGAACTTTCTATACATCTCTGTTTCAAAGGTGCCGTCAGGGAACTTATGTAAAAGGACATCCAAAAATGTTATGTTATTGATATCATGATGTTCCGTAAAGACTAACCCCCATTCATTGTTATTAAGATAGGAAACAAATTCTGTAAGCCCAGATTCAGTACCTCTCCAAACCAGCCATACGTCATCTAAGTAACGTCTCCATATATCCATATCAGACAGATATATATTTCTGATGGAATCATAAATGATCTGTGTTTCAACATAGGCCATAAAGAGGTCAGCATATATTGGGGCAAACGATGCCCCCATAGCGGTCCCTTTAGTCTGCCAGAAACACAGATCCTTGTAATAGAAGACGTTACATGTGAGCACATACCTAGCCATATCAACCAAAAAAGAATTAAATTTGGGACTATACAACTTTGTGGTGTCCAACCAATAGGCCAAAGCTTTTAATCCTGCCTGGTGTGGTATGTTCGTGTATAGTGCACTGACGTCAAGTGTGCATAGAAGCCAATCAGCTTCAAGTTGTGTATCTGATATTATTTGTAGAAAATTGGTTGTGTCTTGTAACCTAGAGTGAATAGATGGTAACAAAGGTTTCAGTTATTTGGTCAAAAATATTGACAAAGGCTCAGTAACATAGCCTTTGCCAGATACTATAGGTCTACCCGGAGGATGAGTAGCATTCTTGTGAATTTTGGGTAAGAAGTAGATGTATTGGGCATTTGAATCATTAATAGTTAGTTGATGCAATGTATCATTTGTAATAATAGCCCGATTTTTGGCATCCACAAGAAAGCATTTTATACGTTTAATAAGTCTAGATGTAGGATCAACAGACATATAAGAATAGTATCTGGTATCAAAAAGCTGTCTACGAGCCTCATTATCATAATCCGTCCAGTTCTGTATAACAACAGCACCTCCCTTGTCTGCTGTGGTGATTACAATATTTTTATTCTTTTGTAGTTCCAAAATAGCCTGTTTTTCAGTAGATGTAATATTATTGTGTTTAAAGGCAACATCAGAACTGAAGAAATGTAGGTATTTGAGAACGCTATTTTGGAACTGGTGAACTGTAGCATGCATGGGTGGAGAGAAACTGGATTTGTGGTATGTGAATTTATCACTATCAAGGTTACAATCAGAGTCACCAAAAAATAATCTGAGATTCAATAGTCTACAAAAATTCATTAAATCTTGAGCAAGTACATCTTCAGATATCATGAAACCAGGTATAAAACTGAGGCCTTTATTTAAGACAGAAATTTGTGTAGGAGATAAATCAACATTTGACAGATTTAACACATTGTTGTTAATTTCACCATTCAGTTTTTCAAAGCCATTTCCAATAAACCCTTGAATATTTTGAACCTTTCCTATGTTTGTGCCCCCCACGTCTACATTTAATCCTAAAGGGACAATCCCAGGTGTTCTTTTGGGAGAAGGAGACCCTGATGCTGCCAGGGATTCATTGTCAGTGCCAGACGATGTGTCCTCAAGTGATGAGGTTGTGTCAGTATAATTTTTGCGCAAAATAGAACTAGGTCTCTTCCTTTTCATAGTGGAGGCAGGAGGATTATTAAACCTCACATGCTTAGTCTGATATGTAAAAGGGTTCCCACGAGAATAGTCCTCCTGGTCCCTGGCAATTTTTTTCATTTTCCTTGACCTCAACTCAGCATCATATTTTTTGAGATCCAAAGCTACTTTATTTAACCTACCTCAAATGAGGGTTCATGTTCAAAAGATTTTAATTTGTCTGCTAAAGCAGTGATCTCTGTCAGCCCCCTATCAATTGCATGATTGTGGAATTTATACAGTTCCACAACAAAGGCCATAGTGGCTTCTTCTTGTATTTTTAACCATTCTTTGGTCAACTCATCATTCATGCTATTAACATGGGGGATCGTACGTATACGTAACCCCCTAGAGATGATAGAGCGTGAACCTGTGATAGTTGTTTGAGGCTATCAGCTTTCCTCTGACCTTGGGACACTTGATGAAGGAACTATGGCATAAATTGCAGGGTGTCCAGGCTTGGAGACAACACCATTGGAGGCTGTGTGAAAGCCCTTTTTGCAGAATCAATCTTGGTCTTCCTTACCTCAAATGCTGGCCATGGATCTGGTGGTAATGGATAGGTCTGACCCTATCTGCATATGTCCCCACTAAACTGGAAATAAATGGCACTGAGGAAGGAATAGCTGATACCAACAACTTGAAGGATATTGAGAAGATCAGTGCCAACACATTGAAGGTGGACTTCTCTGACACTGAAAATCACATCAAGTGGGTTGATGCTAAAGACCCAGTATTAAGCATTTGGTCGAATGACTCATTTGACATTATATATCTCAGTATTAAATGAACTGGGTGTACAAGATTGAAGCTGAGGTATAGGTTCAAGTTGGCTTAGGACACATGAACCCTAAGTGATGCCTCAGCTTTGAAAAAATCGGTGCCAAAACATGGGCTGCAGAAGGGGCAAGTAAAGGAGATAAAGGGCCAACTCAATCTGCACTAGATACAGAGGGAGACAGGGATGACACTCATTTCAATTTGCATCTTCAGAATGGCTCTTATCATGGGTTTCCAAGCTACACTGCTGGTGCTTCTGAAGAACATGACAGACTGAAGGGAAGGGAAGAAGTGAAAGGATGCATGGAAATAAATAGAGGCAGTTTGTTTTCTAATGAATGCCTACTAGCAGAAGGTCTTGGGGATGTGTCTGGAATTATAATTATTGGCTCCAAAGGAGGAGTAGCCTGAGGAGAAGGATGTTTATATCCAGATAGCAGTAGCAGAATGGGACAGATCTAGTCTCAGTACTTTTGAGACTAAGGAAGGGCCAGCATCATAATATTTTCTTTGTGGGCTCAAAGTCCCCGTCTTTATCCTTTAGTTTTCTTTATTCTTTTCTAGCTTTTTAGTAGAATGGTCTGGAGGAAGAAAACCCTTTAGAATCAGTCAACTTATTGGGGTGATCAGCTAAGGAGCAAGGCCCAATGGCCTAACGTATACAGCAGTCTGCAAACATGTGATCTAGGTCTTGGGGTGGGATTTTGTGACTCCACTTGGTACACTGACAGAAGCTCTTCCCAGGCTTCTCCTGTTTATCCATTCCTAAAAATAGTCAACAGTATAACGGGAAAAAAAGCAGAAAATCACAGTAAACCATACACACAGGTATAACAATCACAAATATGAAATTTAAGTAATTGCCTGCATATTTCCTAATTCTACTGATAATACTACTTGTAACTGTCAGTATATCTGTAGCTAAAGCTATTGCAACTACTTATCATACCTACTATTTTCTCCTTTTTTTTGCACAAAGGAGCTGTTGGACCTCCTGCTTGAAAGACACAAGGAACTCAAAGATGAAATAAGAAGAAAAAAAATCACAAAGTTTAGTTAATTTTGCCTCTGAAAGTCAGAAGAACCTTAAATGACCTTCTACATAACAATACCGAAGGAAAGAGGCAGAAAAATTGCAAAATTGCCGAAATAAAAAAGAAGCACCTAGCTGAGTCCAAATGATCTATCCATACACTAAAGGCAGCAAACTCAATCTGAGTAAATTAGTATCCAAGGGGATTAAGGGATGGAAAGATCTTAAAAGACCATGAGGCTTGAAGCAATAGCAGGGCTAGAATGATTCCATTAAGCTGCTTGGTACCCATCAGACAAATTACAGGATCACCTCTTTTCTTGCTACCATTGTGACAGAGTATCATTCTGGCAAAGGGATAGAGTGTGGCTTGTATTGGTGTGGAATGCAATGCATAGCCACTGGATATTACTATTCTGATCCTTTTGCTTTTTATGATGGTCAACTACACCTACAAAGGGAGAAAGAGGTGATCCCAAATTCTTCTTAAGTGGGACAGTCAGGAAAAGTTTTAGGGACTAGACTACTGTCTTCCCAAAGGATGCTCAAGGGATCCCTTTTATTGTTGATTGTTTCTGCCTTTGGGTTGGCACTTGTTCAAGTTACCACAGCCACATTAATTCTTTCTGGACTGCTTGCTCTTTTGTTGCTAGTGGCCACACTAAAACCAGGGCAATGTGGGCCCATTGCATCCAAGAAAATGTGTGCTGAGAGTCTGAAATTTGACACCAACAACATAAAAGGTTTTGCCTTCCTTTTCTATTTTCTCCAAGTAAACTTTTTCACTAGGACCACAGACAGAAGACTCAATAAAAGGGACATTTGTGAAGGTTATCTTGGTGTCCTCTGAAAAGTCAGTCAGGTATAACCAGGTGTATTAGTGAAGAACAATGCCAGTACCTATTTCCTGAGCCTTGCAATCAGTTGAATTATATTCAGGTTTCACTGAAAAGTGGCAATAGATGAAAAGGTTGCCACCTATGACTGCAACTAAGGTTTAAGATAACTTTCCAGCAATGTTTCCAGTGACTAGCTCATTTCCTTAGTTAGCTCTCAGTGGACTCTTAACATGTTAGGTAAATAATTTCTTGTCTTTAGATAAATATTAAAGCTGTATAGACACATTTCCCTAATCTGTCAGTGGCCTTTGATTCCTTATCCAGGGAAAGATCACCAGAGCTCTGCAGAATCAGAGCCTTTTTTAAAGGTGCCTGCATCAAAATGGAATCAGCACTGGTTATCTGAATCCAACAGATCCAGCCTTTGGCAGGCCAGATTATTTCTAGCCAGTCTCCTTGGAACAGGTGTCACAACATCAGGCTTGTCTCAAGCAGACTTGACTGAAAGTTGAACACATGTTTTCTATATAACAAAACAACCTAAGAAAAAGCTGGGGTCTAGAAAGTGTATTGCAAGATCCCTTGAGGAGATGTTGCAGGATTCCTGTGTCATTATCATCTCACCACTTCCTAAAATTTTATGCTCATCATGGGAGATAAAGGGGAATCAACAGCCTCCTCTTCCTTAACATTTGGGATTAGAGACTCTGCAGGAGAGTCCACATGCATCCTTTTGTATGGATGATCCTTTCAGTTGTTTGGAGATGATGGGTTTAATGTTGATGAAGAAGCTGGGAATACCTCTGCATAAGGTTTCCAGACACTCATTCCTGCTTGCTGAAAAGGTGGATGGTTAAAGATCTATGTAAAGAAGTTCCTGCTGCTGAGGCCATAATCCAAAGTACCAGCTCCAAAAATGATATATGCAGGACAGTCTGCATCAATGATGCTGAGATAGATGTTGGTGCAGCACTCATGACAGATGGTGCCAACCTATGCTGCCAAAGGTTGAAACCAGCTGAGACTGAAGCTATCACTGAAGCATTGCAGTGACATGTGGTTTGACAATGGCCTCTTCAGAACTAGAGCTGGTATGGTTGGGCTGGTAAGGAAAACTGGGAACATTTTGCTGAAATTGTAGGCTTAGATAAAGTGCCTTCATCCACCCTGATACCAGAGAGGAAAGAAACAACAGATGTTCTTTACTGGATGTACAAAAATGCCTTCATCAACTTCTCATAGTTAGTCTTTAGTGGAGATGTAGAATAGCATTTAAAAGATGCTGCTGACAGTAGTCTTGAGGCCAAATTTTTAAACACCTCAGAATCATACAAAAAAGCCATCCTTTTAGTCCTAATCAGTTTTACTGTAGACTTATCCATTAATCTTGGATAGTTTGTACATACTAACAGGAGCATGAGTGGAAGTCAACTTTTTTTCCATCTTTGGCTTTTTAGGTGGATGATCTGGGCAGGATTTTATATCCCTGTGAGTCTTATGCTTTTTCTTTTTTTCTCCTTTATTCTTATATTTAGGAGAATTGGCCACTGAAGTCAACCCCAAAGTAGCATTCAAGATCAAGGTCTGTTGGGAGCAGATATAGAGCTCTTTTCCATTCAGTAGTGCAGTAACTGAGACCTGGTTTAAGGCTCCAGAGAGCACCCCTGCAATACCAGGCTACAACTCTTACCACACTTTTCGGCCACCAAACCAAGACTGAAACATTAAAGGTGGAGGAGTGTCCATATTCACCAAGGATATTCACACCTCCAGGCTAGTTGCCCAACACAACACATCTGAAATTTTCTAGGTGCAACTAACACTAGGTAAGACTGCAGTCCAAATTGTAGCTTGCTACAGATCCCCCACCATGTCCCAGGATTCTCATTACACCTTTCTAAACATACTGGAAAATATTAAGATACAACCAAACACCCTAATACTGGGTGATTTCAACTACCCTGCCATTAACTGGGAAAACTACTCAGGTACCAACACCTTTTCCCAATGGTTCTTGGAATTCATAAATTCCAACGCCCTGGATCAACTAATCCATTGTCCCACCAGGGGCTCCAATATCCTAGACCTGGTCATTACCAGGTTGGTATAGATGCTCCTCACCAGTGGTCACCCCCTCATTTGTCAGGTCTTACCATAAGCAAATCACCCTTAACATCCACATCCCACCCCCACCCCCCAGTAAGTGTTCCTAGGGTTCCTAGGTTAGTACTAAGCTAACTGCCCTTGCGAGCCATTTTTAAGCCTAGCCAATTATCCCTTGTGAGACTCAAACCCTGCACCTTGTGTTTGTAAGGCAAACACCTTAACCATTAGGCCACCCTCCCAACCTTGCCAAGGCCTTCAACACCATCCCCCACTCTGGAATCATAGGAAACCTCCGTAAAAAAAAACTTCTCCAAAGCCAACTTCATGCTACTTAAGTCAGAAGTGACAAACTTCATGACACCCATGCAGACGGGATCTGAAAGTTCGACTGCTGAATCCTACACTAAGGCACTGTATGAGCACATCCACTCGTGCATGAATCGTGCTATCCCAAATAGAACCAAGATGCTCTCCTCCAAAAAAAGGAAGCCAATCTGGTGGTCCCCTGCCATAAACAAACTATACAACAGAAGGAAGAAACTGTTGCAGAAAAGAAGAAAATCCCAGGATGCAAAAAACTCCCTTACCAGCCTCAGTAAGAAGCTGAGATCCCTCATTAAATCCTCCAAAGCTAGTTACGAAAATAAAATTGCCAAAGATTCCAAAGACAGCCACAAGGCATTCTATAGTTATGTCAAAACTCTAAATGGCAATGCTCAGATCTGCTCTGAGCTACAACAGAATGGCATTAAATATACTGATCCCAAGGATATTGCCAATATCCTGGCAGATCAATTTAGGGCCAACTTCACCCCCTCTCACCCCCTAAAGGGCCCATCTCAATATCAAAAGATTGCCAAATTCTGGTAATCACGGCCACACAGGTAGAAACCACACTCTCCAAAGCTAAGAATACAGCATCCATGGGACCAGATGACATCCTGGGCTGTGTACTACATGAACTACAAAATGAACTGGCATCTCACCTAAGTGTCATGTTTAATCATAGCCTCACATCAGGCTTCATGCCCACTGAGTGGCGAACAGCTACAGTTATCCCACTCCACAAGGGTGGATCTACCTTGGATCCCGGGAAGTATCATCCCATCAGTCTGACGAGCCTGATCTGCAAGGGCATGGAATACATTATCATGGAACTTATAAACAAAGACATTGGAAACCTTCAAACACTGGATCCCACCCAGTTTGGGTTCGTGAAGTGACGATCTTGTCTCCTGAACCTGAGCGACTTCTTCGAATCAGTCTCCAGAGCTGTGGATGAGGGTAAGGCAGTCCACACACCCTATATGGACCTTGCCAAGGCCTTCAACACCATCCCCCACTCTGGAATCATAGATAAACTTACTAAGCTGGGCATAAATCCCTACATCACTCGATGGGTTGCCAACTGGCTTACTGACAGAACCCAGACTGTAGAAGTAGCCAACTCCAAATCCAGCTCCGGACAAGTGAAAAGTGGAGTACCTCAGGCTTCAGTCCTGGGACTGCTCTTGTTTGGAATCTACTTCTCTGAAGTACAGGCCAACACTAAGGGACTCTGGCTAACAATGTTCACAGATGACTGCAAACTGGGAGCCATTATTGAATCCCCAAATGATGTGGATATTCTACAAAAGGACCTTACAGAAACAGATGCTTGGTGCCAGAGCCATGGGCTCAAGCTTAATGCCAAGAAATGTATAGTTATCCCCTTTGGGAAAAAACATGTACCCATGAATTACCACATAGGTGGCAGTACACTAAACACTGAAAGTGTGATGAGAGACTTAGGGACACAGGTGGACAGTAGGCTCACAGTCGATAACTTTTAGTTATGTACTTACCATAACTTTAGATGTATGGGATCATCTCGCCTACATTCTGTACAGATGGGTTCGGAGCCGATCCTCGGCTCCGACTCGGCACGCTATACTATAGAACGAAGTCTCTTATTGGCTGAGCCACCTCATATCCCAGGATGCCCCACTACTGCTTCCCCAGATCTTGTTTGTCCACACCCATGCACACACACATAGACTGTTGTTATAAGATTGCCAGGTGTTTCAAGAGAGGAAAACAGTTGTATTCGGACCGTCCGGTCTCTTCTGGCCTCCAAGGCAGGGGGAAGGAGGGTGGGTTATTAGGAATGTAGGCGAGATAGATCCCATACATCTAAAGTTATGGTAAGTACATAACTAAAAGATGTAATGTGATCCTATCTCGCCTACATTCTGTACAGATGGGACAGCGTCCCTAGCACCTAATTCCTGGGTGGCTCACTGGAAAACGGTCCGGAGAACCGTGGAACCGAAGGAAGCTCGACCCCTGGATGCCACATCCAATTTGTAGTGAGAAATAAAGGTGTGTAGAGAAGACCACGTAGCAGCTGCACAGATGTCATTAATAGAGAGCTTGGAATGAAAAGCTGCCGAAGTGGCCATAGCCCTGGTAGAATGAGCTTTCACAGGAATTGTAAGCTCTTTATTTGAAATGTGATAAATATGACTGATACAGTCTCTGATCCACTTGGCAATAGTGACTTTCGTGATGGCTTTGCCCAATTTATTGTCCGAAAAAGACACAAACAGTTGATCCGATTTTCGTGCTTGGTGTGTATTATCCAAATAGAAACGTAATTGTCTGTGCACATCTAAGGTGTGAAATGTATACTCAGCTCTGTCTGTATACTTAGGGAAAAAAAACGGTAATTCCAGTGATTGTTGCAAACAAAAATTAGAACAAACCTTTGGTATAAAGGATGGGTTTGTCTAAGAGAAACTCTATCCTTGTGAAATATCAGGTATGGTGGATTGACGCATAAGGCTTGAAGTTCTGAAACTCGCCTGGCTGATGTGATAGCAACTAGAAGGGCAGTCTTCCAAGAAAGAAATTTCAAGTCACAGGTTGCTGCTGGCTCAAAGGGGGGTGCGGTTAATGCGTCTAACACTACGTTAAGGTCCCACGGTGGTGCAGGATGCGATATAGGGGGCCTAAGAAGCCAAGCTCCTTTAATAAAGGCTTTGCACAACTTATTGCTCATTAAAGGTGGTTCTACGTTCTCATGAAAATTGGAAATAGCCGCCAATTGAACTTTGATGGTAGACACCGAACAACCCTGGTTGAACAGGGAAGTTAAAAACTTCAGAACCTCTGACACAGAAGCTGTCATAGGGTCTAATCCTCAGAGTTGAGCCCAAATAGCAAACCTCTTCCATTTACTGCTATACATCTTTTTAGTAGAAGACTTGTGGGCCGAGGACAAAATATGCATGACCTCAGGGTCGAAAGAATGGCTCCTAACTATGGTCGGAAGAGGAGTAGCCAAGCTGCTAGCTTCAATGAATGGAGGGACTGATGGAGCTGTCTTGACTGATGCATCAGGAGGTCCGGAACTTGGTCCAGGAACCAGGGACTGTCCAATGCATACTTGCGAAGAAAGGGGAACCACACTTGACGAGGCCAGTATGGGGCGATTAGAATCATTTTGCTTCCCAAGCGAATCGCCTTCTGAATCACCTTGGGGAGAAGGGGAACCGGTGGAAAGGCGTATAGCAGACCGGGGGGCCAAGCTTGGACTAGAGCATCCTTGGGGGTCTCCCCCGGAACTGGAATGAGAGAGAAGAACTGCTGGCATTTTGCATTGAGGGGAGTTGCGAAAAGATCGCAACATGGAATTCCCCATCTCGTGAAAATCTGTGTTACCACTTTGTGATTCAAGGACCATTCGTGCGGGGAGAGAATAGTCCTGCTCAGTCTGTCGGCTATCACATTGGATGTCCCCGGAATGTGTGTTGCCACTAGAAAGTGTTTGGTAGCAATCGCCCAATCCCATACCTTCATGGCCTCTCTGCAAAGGGGGTAAGACCTGGTCCCTCCTTGCTTGTTCAAGTACAGGACTACTGACATGTTGTCGGACTGAATGGCAATCATCCCCTGGGGGAGGTGGTCGTGTAGTGCTTGCAACGTTAGAAGCACCGCCCTCATTTCCAGGATATTGATGTGGAGAAGATTCTCGTCGGAGTGCCACGTGCCTTGGACCGACCTGTCCAGATAATGTCCCCCCCACCCTGTCTGGGAGGCGTCCGTAGTCAACGTGGCCGAGGGGGATGGGGGAACGAAGGGTCGCCCCTGATCCAGGTTGGAGGAAAGAAGCCACTAACGAAGATCCTGTTTGCACGTCTCTGTGACCAATATGTGGTGACTGAGGGGGAGGTCTTGATAAGACCACTGGACTAAGAGGAGCCACTGGAGTATCCTCATATGTAACCTTGCCAAGGGAATGAGAAGAATGGTAGCTTACATGGAACCCAACAGCTGCAGAACCATTCTCACTGGAGCGCGACGTCTGAGGAGTAATGCCCGAACCTGAGACTGCAATGTTGCTATCCTTTCCGCAGGAAGATAGACTCGCATCTGCCTTGAGTCTATTTCTGCACCAATAAACAGAATACGCTGTGATGGCAGCAATACGGATTTTGTCCAATTGAAGGTGATTCCTAAGGAGCTGCCTAGGGAGATAGTGGCTGCTAGAGTTTTTAAGAGTAGATGCCTTGAGGTGGCAGTTAGGAGCCAGTCGTCTAGGTATGGAAACACCTGGAATCCTAGACTTCTCAGGTGAGCAGTCACCACTGCCAAACATTTGGTGAACACCCTGGGGGCTGTGGTGAGACCAAATGGCAGTGCACAGAACTGGAAATGACTGTCCCCTAGGCTGAAGCGCAAGTGTCTCCTCGACGCCTGATCTACCAGAATGTGATAATAGGCGTCTTTGAGATCTATGGAGCACATCCAAACACCCTTCTCCAGAAGCGGGAGAATGGTTTGCAAGGTGACCATCCGGAATTTGGACTTTTTCACTGATCGGTTTAACTTGCTGAGATCCAAAATGGGCCTCAAGTCCCCGGTCTTTTTTGGTACCAAAAAGAATCTCGAGTAAGTCCCTGATCTGGCCTGATCTGCGGGGACAGGTTGGATGACTCCTTTTTGAAGCAGCTTTGAAATTTCGATGGCTGCCATATCCCGTTGACTGGGTGGCGGGTCCAGGATTCTTTGGGATGGTGGGGGGGGGTTGAGAGAAGGGAATGGTGTAACCTCCGGCGATGATTCGGAGCACCCATTGGTCCTGAGTGATACTTTCCCAGGCCTTTAGGTGCCTCAAAAAACGACCCCCGACTGGCTCCGGAGCTGCACAGTCGGGCACTTCTTCAGGGATGCTGGAAGGAGGAGGAGCCACGAAAGGACTCATGGTCTCCAGTGTTGCGGGGGCCTCCGCCTCCTCTGGGACGGCATCTCCCTGAAAAATTTCCCCTTCCTCTGCCTCTAGAAGGGGAATCGCTCTGCTGCGATGAGTAAGACTTTTGAGACTTACGGAACCACATTTTCCCTCCTCTTCGAGCCTTGGGATAAGGTCTGAAGGGAGTGGAAAACCGGGCCCCTATGGCAGTTAAAGTCTTACCCTCCTGCTCGCAGCGAGTCAAAGTGTCCTTTACCTTGGGTCCAAAAAGGGAGGACCCATCGAAGGGGGCGTCAGCAAAGGAAGACTTAAAGGCCTCCGCAAAGTGACACAGGCGTAGCCAGGCTTGTCTCCGTTGAGCAACACCTGTGCCCGCCGCTCTGCTCACTCCTAAAAGCTGCATACGAAATGAGCCTCATGGACGAGTTGGATAGGGAGGACAGGGTAGCCAACTGGGAGTTAACTGTCTGGGCTAACTGCTCAGGTAAGTTACCAGAGAGGGTATCTGAAAGCTCCTTGACCAGATCTCTCTGCAGTCTCGTAAAATGCGTCAGGTAATTCAGAGACCTTAATGTAAAGGTTGCTGAAGCAAGGGTGTGCTTCCCGTACCGATCCATGCTCCTAGACTCCTTATTAGGAGGATGGACGGACGTTGAAGCCTCTGCCACATCTTGTTGGGTAGCAGATGCCACCACCAAGGCATCTACAGCCACACCTTTGGTAAGGAAGTCCTTATCCGGGGGTGCCGAAAGGAATTTATTGGGGTGAGCTGGCACCGGTTCAACAGAGTCCGGATGTTCCCACGCCCTTCGAGAGATCAAATCCAGGAGCTCATCGAAGGGCGGAGACACCCAGGAGGCTGAGGGCTGAGCCCCGAAAGCCTTGAGGAACACCGACTCCTCAGCAGAAGGGGGTTTGGACTGCCAGTTGCCTCGTTGCTTAAGGATTTCCAAGATGTCCGCAAAGGATACATCATCTGAGGACGACTTGGGGGACCCCTCCGCATCATCGAGGTCGGTATCCGAGGTGAGAGACTCATCAGGGGAGTCGACGTGCTTCCTCTTGCACTGTTTCTTCCTCGGGGGTTCCTCCGAAGACGCTTCGGAGGGACCTCCGGGAAGAAGGGAACCCCCGATGGGGGTAACCTCAGGCCCCAGGGCTCTGCTGTCATGAGACAGGGGGATTGCAAAGGAACTAGTCTCCGTGCCAAGGGAAGGTGGTGGTGAGATGGTAGAAGTGGCCAGAGAGTATTTGGCCAAGGCACTCCTCATGGCCCTGAAGGCGGGACCCCCAGAGTCCTGGGAAGGTTCAACCCCCAAGGCCACAACAGCAGTCGGAACTCCCGCCACCGATGCACCAAGAGGAAGGCTCGGAACCGAAAGAATCAGTCCCGAAGCATCCCCCCCGGGGCCGACAGAGGAGGTCCGCATACTGAACACCGACCCGAAGGGCGGGGTTGGAGTTAGGGTCGGAGCCGACCCTACAACTTCCACCGGCTCCACCAACCCCGACTCCAACGGCGCTGAAGCTGTTGGAGGAAGAACCGAGATGGCAGGGTGGGAAATCGGCTCCGGAGCCGACTGGGCTGGAGCCAAGACCAACTTTTGAAAGACCGGAGACTGAAAAAGCCTTTGAATCACCCTGTCTACATCCGAATCGGACATCCTCGATGACCGAGAAGAGACCGACCGGGTCCGAGTCGACTTTTCCGCCGGCTCCGAAAGACTGGGGGACCGGCTCCGAATGGTTTCGAGAAGTATCTGCGCCGAGGGAGGTTCCACCACTACTGCAATTTCCCTCGGAGCCAATGTGGATTTCGGCACCGAAGGGGAAGAGTCTGAGCGGGCAACCTTCATCGGCTCCGAAGGCAGTGGAGCCGATGGAGGTGACTCGCCTCTCGACGCCTGAGCTCTCGGCTCAGAAGCCAGAGGAGTCGAGGCTAGAGACATCGAGGCAGACTGTTCCGCCCTCGGCTCCGAAGTCCGTGGAGCCGACGGAGAAGCCTGCCTTAACTTTTTTGCTGCCGGATCCGACGGGCTGGTCGGAGTCAAGATTTTTCTTCCTCGACGGGGAAGAAGAAGAAGATAGGGCTTCCTCAAAGGAAGGGGTAATAAGCCCTTTCAAAATCAACTTATTTTTCCTCTCTTGGAGCACGCGAGAGGAAAAAGCGTGGCAAATGCTACAAGATTCCTGTAGGTGCTTCGGCCCCAAACAGTATACACATAACAAATGGTCGTCCGTAATGGACATTTTATAACTGCATTTTGAACATTTCTTGAATCCTGATGGCCTATGTTCTTTAGACATGGCTATCTACTTCAATTAAACCTTAAAGAGAAAAAACTTCAGAGAAAATAACACTTAGACTAGGGCAAGGTCCCTCTAAGTCAAACGGGATCACTTACCACCAAGAAAAAAATACAATTTACCACAAAAAATTCTAAACTGCACAATCACACAAAGAGTAGCTGTTAAACAGCTCTAACTAAGGCACGTGGGCTAGGCAAAGGCCCCTCTAACTTAAAGGGGAACCTTTACCGTCGAATAAAACACAATTTCACCACAAACCTTTGAAAAAATCAGTCACACAACAATAAGTAGCTGTTAAAACAGCTTTTGGGTAAGTTCAGTGAAAATTTTGACAGAAAAAATAATCACTAAGAGGCACTTAGCTCAGCCAAGTCCGAGACCACGCCTATGCTGTAGAAGCGGCAAACGAGATCTGGGGAAGCAGTAGTGGGGCATCCTGGGATATGAGGTGGCTCAGCCAATAAGAGACTTCATTCTATAGTATAGCGTGCCGAGTCGGAGCCGAGGATCGACTCCGAACCCATCTGTACAGAATGTAGGCGAGATAGGATCACATTACATCCACATCCCCACAACAGTCAGGAAATCCTTCAGTGTGGCACACCTCATCACTAGGAGCTTTTCATCCAGAAAAAAGGAGGTCATTGTTCCACTGTACTCATCACTCATTAGACACATTATAGAGTACAACACCCAGTTTGGTATGTACCTTACAAGACATCTGCAACAGCTGGAAAGGCTGCAGAAATACCTCACTAAAAGAATCACAGGCCTAAAGCAGATGCCCTATGCTGACCGTCTAAAAAAACTCCAGCTATACTCTGTGGCATATCATCTACTCAGAGGCGATCTATGCTTAACATACAAAGCTATGTCAAACCCTGAGCTGTTGGACATGCTACACTTAAAGAAATCCCAATCCCGTAGAGCCACACTCTCCAAGGATCTAAACCTTATTATCGCAATGAACAAAACATACTGGAGGGATAGGTTCCTGACCCAGAGACTCCCCATACTCTGGAATAGACTGCCCATACATGCCAAGCAGAGCGCCTCCTTGGCTGTCTTCAAAAGGATCCTTTACGATTGCATGGGAGATAGGAAATTCACCCTGGGGATCATGGCAGTCGCCCTGCTAGACAGGGGTCCAGGGAAGTAAATATTGTAGGAAAAAATATCTAGGGAATTGTTATGGCTAAGCTTGTAAAGGCCCTAGGGCTGATAGCCTAGTACCAACCTATGAACCTATAAATAACTTATTTGTTCTTTTGACATCTAGTAGTAGTAGGTGTAAATGCATTAACATTTCACAAGAAGCAATAAAATGTTCAGAGGGATGCTGACACAGTGCATGAAACTCAAGTGCATTACATAACTCAGGGAGCTGGACCGAAATGTTGTGTGGGAGGCACAAGGGATTCTACTGTCCTAAATGACTGGTTTAAGCAACCTTTTCATTTCAATTACAATATTCAGTGTGTTCCATAGGGTGTAATAATAACTTAAAGCAGAAGATCGCCAAATTTGAGAAATTGTTATCTACGTATAGGAGCTTGTAGTTGGAGAACCTCTATTTTAAGGACAGCATTCTTGCTAAACAGGTACTAAAAGGCTTATGTTTTATTTACTATCCTAACGGGCTCCAAGACCATTCATTACTTCAGAGTGAGCTTTTGGAATTTTTCGATAGGGTTAGTTTGGAATTAATGGGCATTTTGTCTAAGGACTATGAACGCCGTATAAAGGAATTCAAAAAGGATATTAAAAACTTCCAGGATGAGATTTTAGCAGATTTCCTATTTGAAACTATGGAGAAGGAATTTAATTGAGGTTTTGACAGGGTTGAGAGGGAAAGCATGGTATAAAAAGAAGAAAGGAGAAAAAGCTGGCAAAAGATTGTGACTAGTATAACACGTAGCAGGCTTATCCCAGTCCCTCCCCGGTTAACAACCTTAATTGTAGGATCTTCAGGAGTAGCTCATAGAAAGTAACATAACCTCAGGGTCTATGTTCTATTGACAACAGTAACAACGTTTTTTAGAAGATGCCAATATCCCACTTCATTCATCAAGAATACAGAATAAAAACACGAGGGGCAGCAACAATGGATGGAGCCTCAGTTCGAGAAGAATGCAGATTGGAATGGGGATTGTCCTGCCAGGGAATGGAGATGGATGATGAACACAGTGCTAGAAGTAGAGTTTGTTTCAGCATTTCCTGATGAAGGTTCTGCTTACAACTTAAAAGGTTTTAATATTTAAAATTACACTCATTTGGACATCACTCCAGTTGATGGGGAGTTGTTTTGCATAGGTTTTACTTTTATAACAGGTTGTAAGTTCGGTTTAGTAGAAAATTTGCTTGATTTAAAATTATTCGCTTGTAAATTGAATTTGGCATTATTTTTCAAGGACAATGACCTTTCAGGTGATTTTAATAAGGGTCTATGCAGGCCAAGTTTATTTAATACCCCATCGACCCCCTTCCCTGCAGCTTTTGAAAAAGTGTGTGAAAAGGAATTGAGGGAGCATAAAAGATAATTATAGCTATTTTCATTTATCAGCTGGGTAAAGAAAGTGTTGAGAAACTTGAATGGTAACTGTTCCATCAGAATAACAAATCTGGATAAGGGTGGTGGTGCGGTATTTATATATAGTCATATGTTGCAATATCTCAACTACAGTGAATTTTTCGTTAGTGTCAACAAGAATGAAACTAATATAGCTTACCATTGCACTGATTTTTGGTTAGAGGATATTACAGCTAATTACAATCTCAGTTATTCAATATTAGATTTTTTAAAAGTGGAAAGATCTGTGATTCCAAACATTTTTGGTATATCTAAGTTCATAAATCTGTGGTGGATCCTCTACTTTACCCTTTTGTGGCAGCAGCAGGTTAAAAGATGGAGCCATTAGCCGAATTTGTTGACTTGACTTTGAAATCATTTTATAATGACAGACCCCAAGTATTAAAAGACACTTGGCACTTTCTCAATGAGGTGCACCAGGTAGAATTCAATGAGGGTTTTATATTTTTGGTCATTGATGTTAAAGATTTATTCTTAGTTAGAGATGCACCAGGTAGAATTCAATGAGGGTTTTATATTTTTGGTCATTGATGTTAAAGATTTATTTTTAGTTATTCCTCATCAAGATGGCATACAGTGATTTAATGATGCCTTGATTAGTGGTTCTGGTCTGAAACAGGTGGACACTATCAATTTGTTGATGGAGACCATGAAATAATTTTGGTGAATTATAAGTTATGTGAAGGTTGTGCATTAGGCCCGGCAAGCCAGCATGTAAAACTCTACTGCCAATCATTAGCGGACCGGAGTTCTGCTGTGGCGACCCCTAACCGGGAAAAGCCAAAAGACACAAACAAATAAGTTATGTGTTCACCATAATTAGGCATCTGTGTTGTCCATTTTCATTATTACCACTAATGGGTTCAGATCTGATCCTTGGCTCTGGCTCGGCCACATATACTAGATTTCAGATCCAGCTCTCAAGCTCCTCCCTCTACCCATAATGCTCTACTCCATCCCCATTGCCTCAGATTGGGTTTGCTGCCTCATCTCCCAGTTTCTCAACAGAAAAATAGGATAAACAGAAATAAAAGGGCTCATACCTGGAACAGTAGGTTCCAAACAAAGTCCAATATGCTCGTCCAGAAGCAAAAAGGATGGGGGGGGGTGGATGGGAGGGAAGGTGAGGAAGAATGAAAATGGACAATACAGATGCCTAGTTAGTGTGAGTACATAGCTTATAAATCTGATGTCTTTTTCATTCTTCCCCACTAAAGGGACATAGTCAGCTACGTAAACCTTAGGTGGCCCTCATGGAAAGATATTCCAGAGCACTGCCGAACCAAAGGAGGCTCTATTATTGGATATGATGTCCAGTTTGTAGTGTGAAATAAAGGTATGGGCTTTGGACCATGTGGCTGCTGCACACATGTTGTCAGTGGAGGTCGGTGACCAAAAGGCTGTTGAAGTAGCCAAGGACTGAGTTGAATGAGCTCAGGGAGGTCTTGGTGACACCAAGTCTTTTTGAGAATAAATTAGTGAAATGCAGTCTGTAATCCATTTTGCCAAGGTAATCTTAGAAATTGCTTGACCCAGGTGATCTGATGAAAAGGATGTAAAAAGCTGATCTGACTTTCTAAATGGCTTTGTCCTGTTAAGATAAAAAAATGTAGTTGTCTATGTACATCAAGGAGATGTAGCATGTACTCTCCCTTATTGGAAAAATTTGGAAAAATGACTGGTATATTAATGGATTGGTTGATATTAGTTTCATAAGCCACCTTAGGCATGAAAGAAGGGTTAGTTCGAAGAGACAGCTATCTATAAAAAATGATGTAAGGAGGTTTCGCTGAAAGAGCCTGGAGTTCAGAAATTTTTTTTTGCTGAAGTTATTGCTACCAGAAAGACTGTTTTCCATGACAAAAATTTTAGATCACATTTGTCTGAGAGTTCAAAGGGTTTTATGAGTTAAATCTTGAAGAGCTACCATAAGGTCACAAGGTGGTGAGGGAGAAAAACACCCTTCATAGAAGCTTTACATAATCTAGAGGTAGCCAGGGATAAAGATTTATTTTCTGAATGGAAATCAAAGATTGCTACCAACTAAAGATTAATTGTTGAAAAACTTGCCTCTTAATTAAAAAGGATCATGAGAAAAAGGAGAGCTGCAGAAGTTGGGGCCGAAAAATGGTTAGGTTATTGTTTTGGTTAGAAGCCCAAGTAGAAAGCCTTTTCGATTTGCTCCTATACACTTTCTTAGTAGAAGTTTTTTTGTGATGCTACAGTAATGTAATAATTTAACCAACCTAGTTGTGGACCTGATGAGGGTAGTACTTGAGAACAACTTTGTCTTTTTTAATGGGGAACTTTTTAAACAACGCAGGGGGGTGGCTATGGGAGCTTCCTGTGCCACTCTCTATGCTAATGTGGTCCTCCATAGATGGGAGCGTACACACATTTTTACACCATCTTGGGAACAACACCTGGTTTATTATCGCAGGTATTTGGATGACATTTGCATCCTTTGGGGAGGTACCGTGAACGAGCTAGCTGCATTTTTGAGCTACATAAACACTACTACTAACTTTCTTCGGTTTACACATTCTGTTAGCAGCACTGAGCTCCACTACCTGGATGTCACTATCTATAAGGACCAGACAACTGGTGGTTTTCAATCTAAGATTTTCTGGAAGCCCACTTTTTCCAACTCATTACTGCACTATAACAGTTTACATCCCTTTTATCAGAAAAAAGGAATAGTTAAGGGGCAGCTAATTAGGGCTTCCAGGATGTGTAGTAAGTTTGAAGATTTTAACAAAGAAATTGCAACGCTTAACTCTATGTTCCTTAAACGTGGGTACCCCTTGGATTTACTGATAACATTAACAGCAGAGGTACAGGCATTAAGGGATTCCTCCTATGCACCACTTCTTGGTAAAGGCTTAACTAATTTAACTCCATCTTTGGCACCCAGCATAGACCAATTAGGCAATAATTTTATCTACGCATACTCCAGTAACGCCCTGGAGATAGAAAGGGTGATTTTAAAATATTGGTCAATTCTCACATCTCATGAGGATCTTAAACAGAACCTCCCTTCCAAGCCAAAATTTATTAGGAAGAGAGGTATTAATTTTAAAGAGTTGTTTGAGAGGAGACCACGGATGTATGAGAGCAGGCAACAACCACGCAGAGGGACTCATAAATGTGGAGCCTGCAGCCAGTGCCATGCAATTTTGAACGAACCCAATCTATACCTTAAATCAAGAAAATTTAATATCCAACCACATGTTCCTCTTGTGGTTCTAAGGGGGTAGTTTACTTAGGTCACTGCATGACCTGCTCAAGTTTTTATGTAGGGACAATTGAAAGGGAATTAAGAAAGAGGCTCTATGAACATTTTTATGACATAGAGAAGAAAAAAGAAAATAATGCTTTTTACAAGCACTCTCTCAGCTGCCCTAACTTAAAGTTGAAGTTTATAGTTCTTGAGCAGGTCACCCCTGATGTCAGGGGAGGGGAGGGGATTGGGAAGCTACTCTGGAATACAGGGAGCTTATATGGAAAATGAGGCTAGATGCAGGAAAGCCACCTGGACTAAATGATACTATAAGTATCAGTTCGGTGTTAAGGTTAAGAAGGGCAAGGCTATGACTGTGGTTTACTGGGGATTTTTTATTCCTATTTTTTATTTTTTATTTTTTATTTTCATTTGGTCACATTCCCTAGTCCCCTTCGTCTGTTATTACATTTTTTAGAGCAGCTTTCAGTATTTTTCAATGGTTTGAATTCCAAAAGAATTGATATTCTGGGAAAATCATAGCAGTAAAAATTAATTAACCAGGTGTTATTTAAGTAGCGGTTGCAAGTATTGAATTATTTCACTTGAGAAAGCTCAGAATATTCCGAGCGAAAGCGCTTGTGTTTAGCATTTGTCTTTGTACCTGTTTGGAACTCAATTTTATTTTCTGTTCATGGAATAAAAGAAATTTAGCTAATTATATTGCCACGTGAATCATCCTGCTGAGCTGCCTGGAAACGTTTTTTTAATGCTACAGTAATGTCCCATACTGGGAAAGAGAGCCTTGACTGTCTGAGTATTACTGGAAGAGCAGAAACCATGTGATTAACCAGAAGGCTAGAAGGTTAGGATGTTGAATGCCCAATGGGTGAGACAGAAGATCCTGAAGAGGCTCCAGTATCCATACAGGACAATGACGATGAGAATGTAGGAAAGGGGAACAAAATTTTCCAGGGCCAGAAAGAGGCAATGAGGATTACAGAGCTCTTCAACCTGCTTGCTTTCTGTAAGAATTTTGGAATTAGAGGAAGAGGAGGGTAAGCATAAAGGAGATCAGATGGCTAAACATGAAGCAAGGCATCTCTTGGTGACTTTCCCTGAGGGAGGATCAGAGCAAACTATTTGCTGCACTTATTGTTGCAGGGGGAGGGAACTGGATTGCAGAAGCTTGGCTCCAATGCCTGAAGATCATGTTCTCTACTGAAAAGTTGTGAGACAACTCATGAGGCATCAAAATAGATCTGCTCAATTTGTCTGCCAGCATGTTGGCTTTCCCTGGAATGTGCATTGCAATTAGAAAGTGGTCTGAAGAGATGACTCATTCCCATACTCTTATGGCCTGTCTGCACAGGGAGTAAGATCGGGGTCCTCCTTGCTTATTGATGTACCAGACTACGACATATTGTCTGTTTGAATTGCAATAGTCCCCAGAGGGAGAGATTCTTGAAATGCCTGCATTGCTAAAAGGAGTAGAATGTTGATATGCAATTTTGTCTCTTGTGGGGACCACATGCTTTGGACCATCCTTCCAAAGAAACGCCCCCCATCCAGTTGGGATGTGTCTGTGGCCATTGTGGCAACTGGATTTGGAAGAAAAAAGGGTCTGTCCAGAAAGAGATTGGTGAACTAAATCCACCAATGAATGCGGCGCACACAAATTGGGGTGAGTTTTATCTGAAAAGACAGGGCCTGACACAGAATGGATCACTGTATAGCTAAGGCCAACTGGAGAATTTGCATAAAGAAGCAACCTAAGGGAAGCAGTACTATGACAGCTGATATCAACCCTAGTGCTCAAAGCAGTGACCTCTCTGGAAGAGAAGGATGAGACAGAATATCCTGCACTTGATGCCTTAAAGAAACAATGTGGTGAAGAGATAAAGAAACCCACTGAGTCATGATATTCAAGAGTGTTCTGTTGAATTCCACACTCTGAACTGGAGCAAGTTGTTATTTGGCAAGATTGATTGAAATTCTCAAGGTGTTGCAGATCTGAAGCAAATAGTCCCTGGCTTCCTGAAGTTGATGTCTGGAGGGGGTGGTGAGGAGCCAATCATCTAAATATGGAAACACCTGGAATCCATGGAGTCTCAATTGAGCTGCTACTACTGACATGCATTTGGTAAACACCCTGGAGGCTGTAGTGAGTCCAAAGGGAAGAGATCTGAATTGGTAATGACTGTCTCTCAGCCAAAAGCAAAGATACCTCCTGGATCATCATTTTTATATGCTAGTACATGTCCTGAAGGTCTATGGGCACATCCAGTCTTCCTTGTACCAAAGGGGCAGGATGGACTGAACTGTGACTATTTGGAACTTTGCCTTATTCACAAACTGGTTCAAACCGCTTAGATCCAAAATTGGTCTGAGGTCCCATGATTTCTCTGGCACTACAAAGAAGCATGAGTAAGTTCCAAATTCTATCTGGTTGGGTGTGACCATCTGGGTGACTCTTTTTTCTAGCAGTTTTTGTATTTCCTGTGATGCTTCCTTGCTCTGACTGGGTAGAACATTAGAGGAAGAAGGGAAAAGGTTCTGTAGTAGTCTCTGGATATTAATCTTAGCACCCATGATCATGATTCTTTTGTGATATCTGTCCAGGTATCTAGGTACAAAGAGAAATGACCCCCAACTGCCTCCAGAGTTGAACAGTTGGGCAGTGCTTCAGGATCACTGATATGGCTTGTCTGAAAAGGAACCTCTAAAGTCCTGGTTATGCAGGTCTCCTCTGCTCTAGATGTCTGCCATTAAAATTTCTTCCTTTGCCTCTGAAGGAATTGTCCCCTCACGAATCCTGGAAAGGCCCCTGAGATTTACAGAGCCACATCTTCTTACCATTTCTGTGGCTCTGGGAGAAGGTCTATTATTTATTTATTTAACATTTGTTAACCAGGATTGTCCAACTGAGCAAAGCCCATTTTCAGCAGAAGCCTGCGGAGAAAAGCTCCACTGTACATGCATAGAAGTAAAAATAACGGTATTAAAGTAACAACATATTAAATAATAACAAATAAGAGGGAGTCCTAGAGGCACTGTTATACAAAAAAACCCAAAAAAGCAATAACTATAGGATTAATCAGTGTACAGTAAAAATAAGCAATAAAAACATTAACAAGAAAATATATAACAGTATAAGTATGATAAGTAAAAAGAAAGAATAATATAAGTAGAAAAGATAAATTAAAAATAACTGAACATTACGAAATGAGACAAACCTGAAATACATCATTAGAGCACTTTACAATAAAGAGGATAGTGAAAAGAAAAAGGAAGTGAGTTCACATAGAAAACTTGATTCCTATGGCAGACTGGGATTTTCCATCCTTTTCACTGTGGGTAAGTGTATCTTTAACTAATGGCCCAAACAAAAAAGTGCCACCAAAAGGGGCATTAATAAAATATATCTTAAAAGGCTCCACAAAAGTCCCATAGCTGCATCCAGGCATGTCTCCTTATGGCAATACCTGAACTAGCAGCTTGTGAGGTAAATTCGGCTGTGTCAGAGATTAGCTTTAATGACGTGTTTAAAATAGACAAATGAGTGGCCAGTTGAGAGGAAGTCCTTTTGAAGATCTCAGCAGACATGGACTAAGAGAGAAAATCTGATAACTCCTTAGTCAAATCTCTCTGCAGCCTAATAAAATGTGCCAAACAGTTAAAGTGATCTCACAGCAATGGTAGCTGAGGAAAACACTCACTTTCCAAATCTGTCTAATGCTCTGAACTTCCTGTTCAGTGGGTTGACAGAAGAGCTTTGCTCTGATAGCTCTATTTTAGTGGCTGCTCAAGTGGGGGTGGTCTGAAGGAGGAGCTAAAAGTTTGTCTGGGCGCTTGGGGCTCGACATTGTCCAGCTCCAGCCATGCCCAGCGGGAAACGAGATCATACATTCATCCACCGGAGGGGGGACACCCAAGATGTAGATGGTCTAGCACTAAAAACCTCCAGGAACACGATTCCTCAGAAGAAGGAGTTTGGGATGACCAGCCACCCTTCTGCTTAAGGATTTCTAGAATATTTCCAAAGGAGATGTCGTCAAGTAGTGATCCTGGGGATCCTTCTCCATCATCAAAACCAGTGTCTTCCATGAGAGGTTCCATGGAGGAGTCTAGGTATCTCCTCTTAACACATTCTCTTCCAAGGAACCTCATCTGTGGGATGTTCAGGGGAGGTATCGGAAGATAGGGAAGTTCCTCTTGTGGAACTGTCTGGAGACTAACTGGAACTGGCTGTCCCTGTGGAGAAGGTCTGATAGACTCAGAGCTTGAAGACAGTGAGGGAAAGGGGATAGGATCTGAGACATGAGATGGCAGTTCTCTATGAATAGAGAAAGTCCTTTCTACCACCTTGAATGCTGTGGGACCAGGAGAAATCCTTTTCTCCCTCCTTGGAGCCAAAACCTCTGAAGAAGTCAGATTGGGACCACCTCTGGATGTGAACCTCAAGAGGAGAATCAGATTTGAGCTGTCCAGGGCCAAGGCTCTGACAGGACAGGACAGATCTGAGAAAAACAGAGCCGAACCCAACTCCTTGAATCCAGCTCTGATATCTCACTTCTGAGACCTGCTCCAATCTGAGGGTATCGGAGGACAGCCAGTCAGGGAAATCATCAGAGTCGAGGAAGGGACTATCTTTGGATCTGACACTGAAACTCTTGGAGATTTCAGGTCCTGGGAGTCCAAAATCACAGGTAGGATTGGAGAGGGAGAAACAATGGATTTCACAGGAACATTCAAGGGTCCAGTAGGGGATGGAGCTGGAAGAACCCCATCTGGATCTGAGCTCTGAGAATTTACACATCATCCTTTGCATGTCTGCCTCTGACAGACTTCTGGAAGACCTAGAAGATGATGTGGAAGGGGGTCAAGAGTGTTTCTTTGGAGTCTGAAAAAGTTGAGTGGGCAGAAAAGGGGAAACAGGCTTCACTGCATACTCTGGTGTATGGCTTCTACAAGCTGAGCTGGTTCTTGGATCCCAGGACTTAGGATCCAGAGAAGACGTAGACAGTAGGGGGGATATGACAATAGGAATGGATCCTTTCAGATCCAATGAAGGCATTTGATCAGAGAAGGCCCAGGAGGTTTCTGATATGAGAGGGCCGGTCCGAAATTTTTCTGATTTTTTTCTAATGGCTTAGATGAAGCCCTTGGGGACCTCAGAGGAGATTGGAAGAAGTGGATTTGGACATTTTAGAAGGGATTTGAGTCCCAGAAGAACCAGGACATGATCCCTTAAGAATGTGCTTGTTACACTTGTCTAATAATGTTCTGGATTAAAAATAGCACAAATGGAATAGGCCGTGTTGAGATAGTTTGGTCCTAGACAATGCATATACTTCTTGTGGGCATCTGAATTTGGGGATCTTATGCCCACAAGAAGTGCACTTTTTAAAATCAGTTGGTTTCTCTAACATGGTTAAGAGGAGAATAACACAGAGTTAAGGAAAGAAACAATAACAAAAACTTTTTTTATAGCTGTTAGGCAGAGAGGGACAAAGAAATACCAGCTGTGGTATCCTCAGGAAATACCCAAAGAGGTAACGGAAAAAGGAATACCAACAATTGTATGAAGTCTACTCAGAGGTTAGTAAAGAGGCAAGAAAAGTGGAGAAAAAAATCCTAATGCCACCGACCACTAAAAGGGAGGATATAGAGAGAAGACTAACAAGTTTTATGAAGAACTATATCAAATTAACTAGAAACTATCACAAGAAAAAGCTTATTATGCTTGAGAGCAGAACCTACATCTAACCACAATGGTGCCAATGAGATCTGAAGCAATAGAGATGGAGAAGAGCATTATAGGTAGAGGGAAGAGTTTGAGAGCTGGATCTAAAATCTAGTATATGTGGCTGAGTCAGATCCAAGGATTGGATCTGAACCCATTAGTGTGGAAGAATGAAAAGGACGACATCAGATCAAAATTGTTTTTGTTTTTTTTTCAAATGTGAATTTTTTAAACAAGTCTCAAGGGTGGCTATGGGAGCCTCAGCAGCCCCAGTTTTTGCTCACATTATAGTATGCTGGTGGGAAAAGACATCTTTTTTTCATCTTGTTTTGTTAATTCTATAAAAATCTATTTAAGATTTTTAGATAATATTTTTATTTAGTGGATAGGGGATACAAAGAAGATTGAAGAATTTTTGAATTACATTAACAGGACGACCTCTTTCTTGGTATTTAAAGGGCAACATAAGCCACGTGGAATCAACCTTTTTTATGTAACAACTGGTAAGGACCTAGTGGCCAACAGTTTTACATCTAAGGTTTATAGGAAGGAGACTTATTCCAATAGTTAATTCTATTATAATAGTCATCATCCCTTTTGTCAAAAGAGAAATGTGGAAGCAAGTTAGTTTATCAGGTTATTATGTTCATAATTGATGAGATGATTTTTCATGAAGAAGATGAAGTTCTATGTAAAACGTTTCAGGGTTCATAGGTTGGTACTAGGCTATCGGCCCTAGGGCCTATACAAGCCTAGCCATAACAATTCCCTGGCTATTTCTTCCCACAATATTTACTTCCCTGGATCCCTGTCTAGCAGGGTGACTGATGTGATCCCCGGGGTAAATTTCATATCTCCCATCCAGTCATCAAGGTTCCTTTTGAAGAGATCCAAGGAGGCGCTCTGCTTGACATGTATGGGCAGTCTATTCCAGAGTATGGGGAGTCTCTGGGTCAGGAACCTATCCCTCCAGCATGTTTTGTTCATTGTGATGACAAGGTTTAGGTCCCTGGAGCGTGTGGCTCTGATGGAGTGGGATTTCTGTAAATGTAGCATGTCAAGCAGCAGACATTATCTTATCAATTTTATTGACAATATAAAGAAGGAAGTGGTTAGGGATAGACCCCTTTGTTACAGACCAGTTTTGAGAGATGGTCTTGGATTTATTAAAAGTAACAAGGGTGGGTGGTCTTTTATGATGTTAAGGGGAATCCTGACAATAAGGGGACCAATTTACTCCGCAGACCTTTCTATTGTGGATTTAGTAGTAGCACTAAGAAAGTTAAGTTGATTTTTGAGAAAATTGGCCTAAAATTTTAGAACCCCAGGTCACTGACACTATTTTAGGGGAGCATCTATAATGGTTTTTAGACCGGCAATTAATTTAAAGAAGATTTTTGAAAAGGGTAGTGGTAGCAAATGTAAGGAAAATATAGCATTAAAAAGCATGTCCAAATTTGGGGCATGTGCCCAATGCAAATATATTTTGAATGGGTTAATTTTACACTAGGTAACTTTCCTAAACCTATTTACTCCATTGGTGGTTTTAATTGCAATATCAGAGGGGTAGTATCCTTGGCTCAGTACAGTTATTGTCAAGTGTTTTATGTTGGTAAAATGGAGAAGGCAATTAGGACAAGAATTTATCAACATTTGTATGTCATAAACAAGGGGGATTCTAAAAATGCTCTATATAAGCATTTACTGAAATGTCAATATTTTAAGACATATATGTTTTTTGTTTTGGAAAAGATTCCACAGTTTGATACAGGAGGCAACTGGTCTGCATTTGTTGAGAAATGAGAACTACATTGGCAGGTGTTGTAAGATGCCACTAACCCTCTGGGCATTAATGATAGGATATCTACTAACAGTTTACTACAGATGAAAATAATGCATATTTAATGTCAGTTGCTACTGATGGGACATTATGTTACGGATCAGGAGGTTGTGACTAATTATGGGATTTGTTAGTTTTACTCTGTGTTGTGCTTGTACAGATTGAATTCTGAGACACTGACTGGATTGAACTTATTTTTTTAGATTTTACTGATGGTTTGATTTAATCAATCTGTGTTACACACAAATTTTGGTTTACATATTATAAGAATGTTTTGAAATGTATTACATTTTTGTGTAATGTTTTTTAACAATGTGAGTTTTTGTTGAGCCACTAGATGACATTGTATCACAGGCTATTTAAACAGTTGCTTGAGAGGGAGGTTTTATCTGAAGAAATTTATACGTGATTGCAGTGAACAAAAGTGCTTATGCAGTATTAATAAAACGTATGTGGATCTTCCGGGTTCTTACAATTATTTTTTATATAAAAAAATCAAAAACTGTTGAAAAACAGATGTTTTTTTTTTGGGGGGGGGGTCAAGACCCTCTGCACTTTGCCTCCCTAAATTATATATACCAACACCCTAGTTGCACCACAGTGGGAATAAAAATATAAGTAAAAAAAAAAATTTTTAAATAAAGAATGCTTTTTATTCAGTCACTCTAAAGAGTAAAAAATAAGGAAGAAGAGTGAAAACTTTGCAAAAGAAACACATACAAGCTGATTTCAGAAAAGCATTCAAGGTTGGTTTTGGTGATTCTGGTAATGAGGTACCATTACTAGAGGAATCAGCAAAAACAACCTTAAATACTTTTCTGAAATCAGCTTATCTGTGTTGCTTTTGTAAAGTTTTCATTCTTCTTCCTTATTTTTTTACTTTTTAGAGTGACTGAATTAAACACATTCTTTATTATTATTTTTTTTTTTACTTTTTAGTTTTTTAAGTAAAATACAACCATAATTGTGTATAAAACTAGTAATGTCTTTTGGCTTTTCCCGGTTAGGGGTTGCCACAGTGGAACTCAGGTCCACTAATGATTGGGAGTGGATTTTTATGGTGCCGAAGTGCCAGCCTGATGCCCAACCTTCTAAGAAGGCATGCCCATTCACGCTCGCTCCTACCTGCATGTCTTTAATGTCACTTGACCGCAGGGAGGACATGCAAACTCCACACAGAAGGCACTCCAGCCGCGAATCGAATGGGAGAACCTCTTGCTGTGAGGTGACAATGCTAACCGCTGCACCACCGTGGCTCCTAATTGTGTATAAAACTAAAATTGTGTTTATGGGACTGAGAGAGAGAGAGAGAGAGAGAGAGAGTGTGTGTGTGTGTGTGTGTGTGTGTGTGTGTGTGTGTGTGTGTGTGTGTGTGTGTGTGTGTGTCCAGCACCTGAGTCCATAGACAATATATATATATATATATATATATATATATATATATATATATATATATTTAGATATTATATGCAAATGCATAAGAGTACCATGCACAGACCTATAAGTACCCATACACAAGAAATATATACAAAACTCTGTGCTTGTGAGCTGGAAAACCATCATCCTCAGAGCTCAGTGGACTGGAATGAACTGTTGGGAGTGGGAGGGGTGATTGTACTCCTGCAAAACCAGTTCAGAGGACCAAGAATGAGTAGGAGTTGTGCACAACTCTATGCATGTAACATGATATACCAAAGACCTCAGTGTCAGCAAAATGAAGTTCCTATGCACCTAGCTCAGTAATCCATGACAAGAAAAGCAATGCAAGGAGCTTGGATTGAAAATGGAACACATGCACAGAACTAGGTAGTCAAGTACAAGAACAACATTCAAGGTCCATCTACCAGGCAGGAACACATGCACAAAGTTTTGTGCGATTATGGACAGGCTTTCTTTCTATCGGTGGCACAAACCTAACATACCTATCAAGTTAGGGCATTGCCACGCAAAAGGCTTAACACTTGTGACATGGAATACTTAGCACTTGTGACATGGAATAATGTGCACTGATCTGTTTTCATACAAATAAGTGGATGAAGCTTATATTTGGGGGGAGAGGACCACCAGACTGAAAGTGCATGACAGCGATTGTTGATAGAGTACATTATGTGAACAGAACGTGTGGGCCTGGGCACACAGGCTGTTACTGAATTATAACTCCAAATCCAGGGAAATTGACTGCTATGCATGCATAGCTATATCACAGGAGGAACGATGAAGACTACACAGTACCACCCAAAGTAAAGTGGTAAAATCTTGTATGAACTGTCTAGTATGCCAGCTCAAAGCATGGAGACAGGATTGTATGTGAACATGCTTTTTCAGTTTATCTCATGTCAAAATAGCTGTTAAAGTGATAGATGACTTTACACAAAAAGTCTTAAATATTAATTAAAAGGATAGTCGATAACCATTGATGATAAGCTCTATGCTTGAAGCTGTGTGCATCTCATATATTTAGTAAGAAGCTCACCTAGGAATCTAACAAAGGATTGTTCTATCCACAGGACTGCAGTAGTGGAGCTTGTTACTGTTGAGGTACATCCCTTTGGAGACCATCCATAAAGACATAGGGCAATCAAAGCAGCAGCAAACGGGATCAACATTGAGGAGAAACCCTAACAAACAATAAGCGATGTTGGAAACCTGGGCACTTTTTTAGATTTCTTCTGTGCAGTTTCTCTACACTGGAAGAAGAGAATGCAGAAAGTCCCTCTCCCAGAACCTTTCTCATAAAATAGTTGGAGGACAAAGTCACATATCGAGTGGGCGGCATGTGTTGAACCGGGAGTTTATGGCTCTGACTGATTAAGTAGTTACTCACTCAGAGAATTACTGATTTGTGGTGTGTGTGCGTGTGTGTGTGTGTGTGTGTGTGTGTGTGTGTGTGTGTGTGTGTGTGTGTGTATGTGTGTGTGTCTGTGTTTATGTAACGCCACTCATAGTACACTGCATCCCACTCTGTCCCTCTGTGGTTATTCAGTCAGAGAATTACTAATGTGTGTGTCTGTGTGTGTGTGTGTGTGTGTGTGTGTGTGTGTGTGTATGTTTTCATGTAATGCCATTAGTAGTACAGTGTATCCAGCTGTGTTCCTCTGTGGTTCTGTCACTGTGGGTGTGTCCTTCGCCAATGAGAAGCTTGGGATTTTTTCTGCTATCTCGCAAGAGCTTGACAGAACCACAGGGGACAGAGCCACAAAGCCAATTTCAAAAAAAGCATTCTAATAATTATAAAAAGGGTAAAAATCATGCAGAAGTGCAGTCACTTCACACTACTTAGCATGCTGTCAAAAAGCATACTGTGACATATTTTCATTAAGGAGTACACCTGAAGAAGAATCAATGAAGTGCAGGTATGTTGGTAAAAAGTTTGTGAACCAACTACTTCCCTTCATGGAGGAGTTAAGTCAGTCTTTAAAAGCTGATTTGTAAAATGAAGGACATCAAAAAGAACAGTGAAACATTTCTAAAGTGTGAATATACTGGACATTTCTGGACTCACAGCTAAAGAACCAGCAGAGCATGTATTTTTACCAAAGCATGCTTCTGCAGTTAATTCCAGCCCTGGAAATGGTAATCTGGTATATATACTGGCATGCAAACCAAAAAAACATTGCATGACAGGTTACAAGACCCGTATTATGCTGTCTAGATCCTACGTTTACAAAGTTACTCTCAACTTACTTATTGCTGGTATGCTGCGCAACTGTTAATATAAAATTAATTAGTAGCATAACCCATTTATTAGTTCCATAATATGTCTGAAATAATAAGCATTTAAGTAATGCTAGAGATGTGATGGCAATGAAACATCCGAGTGACATTGTGCGGTTACTTAACATGTTTCTTCACATCTTCATGTATTTTAAGGGATTGTGTATAACTGACATGAACATAACTCTCTCATGTTGCACAATGTGAGGCACTTCACTCATTTTAAATTACAAAATCTTCTGTAATACGGAAATATTACAATTTTCTGCTCTGCCCAATGAATCTTAGAAGCACTCAATAATCATTTATGGCACTTTGTATTCTGTAAATATTACTGCAGTTGATTTCAGTATGATTTGCACTTCCCTTCTCAAGTTTAATCATATCACTTTTTCTGTCCATTTTTCGTACAGTGTCATCCATTTTGCTGAAGTATGTTGAAAGGTTTGGCCAGAAATATTAAATTTTTATAGTTTGTTATATGCACTAATAAAACATCAGCAAGGGCAAAACACATGTGAGTGCCCAAAGTCCTTTTAAGGTTAAATGCGCATTTTTTTTACTTAAGATATTATGCCTACTGCTATAAATGTTCATACCTATCACTTCAAATAGCAAAGGTGTTCTACAGCTGTACTGGCTCCAGTGTTTCATACCATTGACTGCTGCACTTAGAATCCGTAACGAATGATCCTTCTCTACTTGTTGTACTGGAAATGCTGGTGGTTTCTGTTTACAGAAAGCAAAAACTCAGCTGAAACAAAACACAATTTTTTGTTCTAATTTCAAATGCAATTTTTATTTAGCTTGTGCTACTTTATACTATCTTGCTTACTCCCTATAGAAAGATGCTATTGCCGCACAGCATAAGTGATAGCATATTTCCAAACTGCATCAATTTGTGTTTCATCAAACAAGTGTACAATTACTGTGAATTACTTCAGCCACAATTAGGCATGATAAATATGGTACACTTGTAAATACCATATCTGAAATGAACCCAGCCCTGCATGCAGTCAAACTTCTTAAATCATCCATTTAAATCTATATTATTTTCTCCATAAGAATATAAAAGTGACTGTGAGGGATAAGACAGATGTATGGATGCTTATCATATCAGCTAATCCTGTAAAGGGCTTTCTGCACAGGTTGACAGCAGGGTTCTTTCCATAGACCCTTTCAACAATTTCTTTATTCCAGAATGCTCATGTTCAAAACATATGTCTCCCCAGCCTGTGTATGGTGGAACATATCTACTCTTAACAGAAGAGAGTGTTGTATTAAAAGTCAGTAGTATATGTCTGAGTCATCCTTGTCCTAACAGCCTTTCATACCTTTCAACTGTGCAGATTTTTGCAGAATGTGCAGATTTTTGCCTCAAATTTTTGTTCTGTTTCTCCTAAAGTGTGTGGTTTCTGGCAATTCACTAGCAAATCACTGAGGACTGAAGTCAGAAAATAATGGCAGACATTTGAGTTTCAGACTTCATATCCTTCAGAAAATTCATGCTATTGCAAAACCTGTTATTCTATCAACTTTTTTAAGATTGTAAGAGCAATATTTAAAAAGTGTCCATATTTTTGGGCCTTTGTCCTCCCCATTATTTGTGGTTTTGTACAGATTTCTTGCTCCAAGAGGTTGAGAGGTATGCAGTCTTTACATTCCTAGGTTGCTACCTGTCACAACTTTAATGAATATGCAGTATAAAGATAGCTAAGTAGTCAGCACATTTCAGTTTTCTCAGGGCTGACATCACCCCTGGTCATGTGATTCACTTCCTTTCTACTAAACTGTTTATTGCCTGTGTTTTAATTTTCCTTAAGTATACCATCCCATGTACATTTTAATCTGCATATGCAGTCTTTCCTTTATTATTTAAGCAAATTTAATGTATTTACCTTTAAGCTGTTGTGGCTGGTATTTAATTATGATAATTGTATTTATGCAATGTTGTTTATCTGAGACGAGGATAATCATTATTTACACTGTTGTTAGCATGTTGTATGGCACACAACTATCCTTGAAAGAGGTATTAATTGGCATACTTCATATTTTCCTTCATTTAAGACCAGCAGGTGACTGGAATTTTCTGGCTTCTCCCAGAGTGACAGCAGTCCTTCTAAGACTATGGGCTGTGTAGAATGACAAAAAAGTAATAAAGGCTTTGTGAACATCTCAGCTGCTGAGTGATCCCTTCACCCACACAGTCTTCAGAATTTTACTCCGGTCCATAACTTCTTTCAGCACTGTGACCTGCAGTGGAAAGGCAGTCTGCAGGCAATTACCACAGACATACAAAAAAAATTAGGTCAGAAACAAAGATGTTTAGCACAGAATCCGCAAGGCAAGAGATTTGTCTATGAGAAAGCACTAATGCATGAAAAATGCTTTAAAATTATTCTCAGCAAATGGCCATAACTGGCAAAAAATTATTGTTTTCAAGTGTTTTTAATATTCCATCTGCAGAGCAGAACTACAGCTGTCCATCTGGCACACATTAATATAATAAATTACAGTTGTAAAAGTCATACTTACCCGTAACAGTAGACAATCAATTCCTCACTCACTCAGTTGCAGTTTGAGTTATCTTCCAAGGTAACCCAGTACTGGGTTTCAAAAGCTTAGACTCCTCTCCCTCTCTCTTCCTGTGACAACTGGTTGACAGCATATTTTGAGTGGGAAGGATTCAGCTGTTAGAAGATATATGTTCAGGCTGTTTCCCTTCCACAAAGGAGAGAAAATCGAGCAAATTTGCAGCCATTCATAATACCCTATAAAAAAATAAATCCAACGACAACTGAATCAAAGAGGTTAAAATCCACCTCAACTATTTACAGTTTTGGGGATGGCAAGTGGGTGCTGCTACTGCGGCAGTGAGGAATTTGAACATGTACTGTTACAGAGCAAGTAAGACTTACACAGCTCTACTATGTACATCATTCCCAGTGCCTCAATAGCATTTTGGGTAGATTCTCAAAGCTTATCCTACCTAGTCAGTGGAAGGATAAGGACCCAGGAGCCACTGCAGAATGGTCCTTGCAAAGCCTGCTCTGGAACTTGAAAAGAAATTAAGTTTATAGATCTTTGTGAAGACATGAACAGAGAATCAGGTTGTTGCCTCTAAAATGCTTCTAAAGCCCACCCCTTTCCAATATATAATCGAAGAGTATAAGACCCTAGTTAAGTGAGCCTTAACCTTGTTTGAAAGAGATTTACCATGGTGGGAGTAGTAGCGGCCTTAGGTCAACTGGTGCCCTAGGCAAAAGGGTGCCATGATGCCCCCCACCACATCATCTGCTTTCCCCATCTTGGTCTACCTAGACCAAATAAATACTGGAAAAGTGCTCCTAGTAGAGTGGCACCCTAGGCGGCCGCCTAGTTGGCCTATGCCTAAGGCCAGCTATGGGTGGGAGTAACAAAAAAACAATAACAGAGGACAACCATTGTGCAACAGTTTGCTTAGAGACAGGTTGACCTTTCTTAGCCACTGTATAGGAGACAAACACATGTTCAGCATTCCTGAAAGGCTTTGTTCTGAGCTGCCAGGGTGCACCCATGGTATGCAGAACAGAATCTTTTCTGTCTTGTTTTTTGGATCAGGATAGAATACAGGGAGATTGATGGCTTTATTCAAGGTAAATTCAGAAACAACTTTAGACATGAATTATGGATTAAATAGTAAATCTAAATCTAAATGTTAAATAAATATCTAAATATTAAATCAGTATCACGTAACTTGTATCTATTCTTAACTGATGTTTTCATATTATGCTTAATTTGGAATAATTATTTAAACTGTAGATTTTTTCTTATTATTTTTAAAAATTTTTAAAGTATTGTTCTAAAAATGATGTGTAATACTTTGGAGCTTTTCTGCCCAGGTCTCTGCTGAAAATGAACTCCTACACAATCAGACTTTCCTGGTAATCAAATGTCAATCAATAAATAAATAAGTGAATAAATAAATGCCTATCATAACCCCGTCCTTGTGAAAATCTCCTTGCAGATGTAAGAGCAATGAGTAAAATAGTCTTCCAAGTAATGAACCATAAATCAACCTGAGAGACAGGTTCAGGCGGAGGTAAGATCAATTTTTCAATGACTAAGATAAAATCCCAGAGAGGAGGAATTTACTTTCGGGGGGAATCTCACATACAACACCCCTTTCATAAACAGACCATAAAAAGAGAAAAAAATAGGGGGACCCATGTGCAGACAAGCTGAAATGACCACAAGATAGCTTTTCACAAATCATTTTTAAGTAGATCACATAAATATTTCAAAACAAGAGGGGACAAAACCCTTTTGGGAAATTTGTTATTGTCTAGACACCACCTAGAAAACCTCTTACATTTGTAAACATAAGATTTTTTTTAGTTGCAGGTTTTCTTGCCTTCTTAAATACCTGCTGCACATCCTTATGGAAGATGGCTGTAAAAGGTACCAAAATAGAATCATCCAGGCTATCAGTTGCAATTGCCCTCAGCTGGGGTATATCATTCACTCCTGATGATGTGTGACCAGATCCCATCTGTGAGTAAGATTGTGGTAATTGCCCTTGGCCAAGTCCATTAAAAGGGAGAACCAACTTTCCTGAGGCCAAAAGAGGGTTACCACAATGATCTTTAGTAGTTCTTTCTGAATCTTTAGAAGTACCTTGGGAATCATTAGAAAGGGTTGCAATGCAGAGAGGAAGATTCCTGATCATGGGAAAGATGGAGCATGTATCTTCGAAGCATGGCTGCAAGAATGACTTGAACAGACAATTTTCAATTTGAAACAGACAGGTTGACCTTTCTTAGCCACTGCATAGGAGACAAACACCTGTTCAGCATTCCTGAAGGGCTTTGTTCTGAGCTACCAGGGTGTACCCATGGTATGCAGAATCCATACCTCTCAACCTCTTAGAGAAAGAAATCAGGACAAAGCCATAAATAAAAGTGGTACAAAGGCCCCAAAATAGGGACATTTTTTAAATATTGCTCTTACAAATGTAGAAAGTTGATAGAATAACAGGTTTTGCATTAGCTTGGATTTTCTGAAGGGTATTCCTAGTAAGGAAAAGGCACTGAGGTAAAATCCATGATTGCAAAGTCATCCCCAGTTAAACAGTTGACCCTCAGCATAAACCACTAGTTGCTACAATCAGATGCAAGCAGTGGTCAGAGGCCAGGCTGAAGACCTGGAAGCTGACTGGAAAGTACAGTGGTTCAAGGAATTACTCAGGCCTCTAGCACCCCAAGAAGAGGAGGAAATAGCTGGAGTTGAAAAAGAGTGGCAGCACCTAAAAACACCATATGTTAGGCCTACAGAAAAGATATGTGGCTGAGCCAGGTATGGAAAAAAGGTGCATAAGGAAAGCTGGTGGTGGAATGCAGAAGTCCAGGAAGTCATGAAAAGAAAGAAGGAGTGCAGGAAGAAGTGGGAGACAGAATAGGCTGACCAGGCTAGGAAAGACTACTGGTGGGCTAACAAAGAAGCTAAGAAAGAAGTTGCAATAGCAAAGACTAGGGCATTGGAGGCACTCTACCACCTTCTGGAAAGTGACTAAGTAAGGGGCAAAAAGAAACTATATCAGGTTGCAAGGCAAAGACAGAAAGATAAAGAAGATAGTCAGACATCCTTCATAAGGGATGCCAGCAACAACCTGCTCACCAGTCCACAGAACATCAAAGGCAGATGGAAGGAATATTTCCAGCAGCTTCTGAATGAAGAAAACCCCACAAAAGCTGTACTGTCTCAGAAACAGCCTACGATGAGAGAAGAAGAGGAGCACACCTTAGAAGAAGTAAGAACAGCACTAAGGAAGATGAAGTCAGGGAAAGTAGCAGGTTCAGATGAGGTCACATCAGATATGATAAAGATGCTTGGTGAGATAGGGGAGAAATGGCTCCTGAGAGTACTAATAGCAGTGTGGAGAGAAAGGCGTATCTCAGATGACTAGAGAATAAGCATACTTGTGTCAGTGTACAAGAACTAAGGGGACATCCACAATTGTGGGCAGTACAGAGGCATCAAACTCCTACCACATTGCATGAAAGTTCTGGATACAGTGATTAATAAATGGATATGCAGAGTAGTAGAATGTAAGATGGAAGATAAGCAGTTCTGATTCAGATAAGAATGCAGCACAATTGACCCAATATTTGCATTGAAACAGACACTTGAGAAGAAGCTAGAGATGAGGAGAGAGTCCAACTGGGCATTCCTAGACTTGGAGAAATCATATGACAAGGTCACAAGAAAGCTGATCTGGACAGTACTGCGGTGGTTTGAAGTCCCAGAAACATTGGTGGAATTAGTGCAGGCTATGTAAAAGGACCCAGTGACTTAAGTACGAACAGTATTTGACCTTACACAGGGGTTCCCAGTGGGAGTGGGTGTACACCAGTGTTCACCTCTCAGCCCACTGCTGCTCATACTGGTGATGGACTACATTAGCAAACAGGTTAGAGGGGACAGATCAATAAAGCTGCTGTATGCAGACGATGTGGCAGTACAGACAGACTGTGAGCTAGAACTTCAGCAAGGCATAGGAGAATGGAATGCAAATCTGAAGGCACGTTGGATGAAACTAAACACAGATAAGACGGTGGTAATGGCAGCAAATTGGGGAAATCAGAATAAGCTGAGAATAGAGATAGAAGAGAAAATAGTGGAACAGGTAAACAGCTTCAAGTATCTGGGAGGGGTGGTTGAGGAGAAGGGTAGTCTGAATGAAGAGGCTAAAGCTAAAATCAGAGGGGCTGCAGCCAACTGGCACAGAGTATCAGGTGTAGTCTATAACAGAAGAATGCCAAAGAAGCTGAAAAGTAAGGTGTATAAGACATTGGCGTGACCAGTACTACTGTATGGTACAGAAACCTGGGCAGTAAAGGCAGAACAGTTGAAGAAGCTAGAGGTGATGGAAATGAAGTGCCTAAGAAAGGTGGTAGGATGCATAATGTAGGACAGATGAAGAAATGAGGCTATAAGAGCAGAAGTCAAAGTAGCTCTAGTTGCAGAAAAGATCAAAGAGAACAGATTACAGTGGTTTGGGCACATGTGTAGAAAAGCAGAAGACAATATGGTGAGGAAGATTTGGGACAGACAGGAAGAAGGTAAGAGGAAGTGAGGATGTCCAGCAAAGACGTGGATGGATTGTGTGAAAGAAGATCTGCAACAGTCAGGCACGAGTGTTGAAAAAGGCAGTAGTGTGGCACTGAATCA